>NC_085140.1:52494988-52800613 GCF_024139115.2 Armigeres subalbatus
TATGTTCATCGAACGCATACTAACGCTCGAACGTTCGGATCAAACACATACACACCCACTTAATTTTTCACTTGATTTTTTCCCACTGTTTTCGTGATTTTATCACTGCTAAAAACTATTTACCAACTTAGTTTCACATTTTTCTTTCATCATGGACACTAATTAATTCACTCCACGTCTAAAAACTGTCGAAAACTGTTTTCCAAAAATCGATGTGAGAGACAAATTTGACGACCGTATTGTGAATGTAATAAAATGCGGAGGACTCAAATTCACTAGCGCAATAAGTGAAATGGTGAGCACAAAATCTACGCTAATCAACTTCATTCAATCCGAACAATACAACGTATACGCCAGCCAACACGCAAACAAAGGCGTGCATACACAAGAAAATAATCATCTCTTCACCGTCACCAGATTTATTTATTGGAAAAAATCATTGCTGTTTATCGGATTAAATAAATCAACCAGAAATAAATATTTAAACATGTTATGTAAGCTTCTGTTACATTCTTAGAGGTGTATAAAAATTTGTAAACCGATAAATACCCATATATTTGATACACCGTGAACATGTGTTATGATATAAAATAAACATTTCGTCAAGTCTGGCAACATTATGTATCAGCTGGCATATTTTTAACACCCCATTTCCACCCACCCCAGTTGTAAACAAAATTTGTTGATCACTGCTGCACTTTTTCTTACCAAATGCATCACTATTACAAGCAAGCGATACAGTCATTAATTTTCAAAACATTGTGATGGAGTCTTGAGCCTTAACTGACCAGTCTATCTTAGGGTTAGGTCGATCCCATCGACGGTCTCCGACCCGATGGACGTTAGCTATCGGGGGGAAATTCGTATCTGTCAACTCGCTAAGAAGTTGTTTCCCTTCTCACAGACGAACACGTTGGAATTATCACCATAGGGTTTTTCAAGAAAACTAATAGCCCGATTTGCTACACTAATGGGCAGTAGGTAATGAAAGGGCAATGCACCAGCCTTAACGCACGTGGACAACGTGGGTGAGCTGGGGAGTATACCGGACACTGATAATATTTCACACGATCATGCTATTGGTTTTACACGTGATTTTTCACTAGTTGATAAGCATATCGAAATAACGTGAAAATCTAGTCTCAAGTGTCAAAAAACAACACGTTAGAAAAATTTGAATTGCACGCGATTAATATTATTTTTCGAGTGAAAAACGTAGGAATGTATCTCACCGGATTATTGATAATTTTCTGTATATAGATAATAAAAATTGTGAAATATAAATTAATAATTAATTGTATTCATATAGCTTTTTGATATGTATTTCATATTCATATTAATTTAACTTGTTGTTGCACAATAAATTGAAATGTATTGATTTTTTAACGATTTCCATGGACCATAGTATTAAGTATCAGTTTGGATGTTTAGGAGGTTCGGTATATTAGAGATGAAGACACTTCTTTACTCTAGGCAGTCTGATCTAAAACTGATTCGCTCGTTCAGATCGACCCAAATCTATATTCCTCAGTTTCGTAGATACATTGAATACCACAGTATATACTATAAAGGTGGGTATACATCAGATCTTCCCCTTTGGAAAGCAGAGAACTTCATTCAAGTTAAACTTCATTCATTTCATTTTTTTTACTTAGGATCTATACTTAATATTATGCTCGAAAGCATGAAACTCAAAATAATAGAAAACATCAAACATCTTATAATTCGAAGGTGACATTAATCACCATAATAGTTCACTTATTTAAACATTACTTGTCCTTGTCCAATGGCCTTGGGTACCAAAATTCTTCCTGTCTAGTCGATTTGCGTAGACGTTTGGAACGTCTCAAATTCAAATCGCTCCGGTCGCTTGCAACTTGCTTTCGCTTTCTGTTCCGTCTGACTGGCAACGGCGAAGCTCCCGAGTCCACCACCATTTCTTCAAACTCCTGGCCATCGCGTTCCCTCGACCCATTCGATCCGTTTTCGATTCCCGGCCTTTGCCTCGTTATCGTTTGCAATTGTCGTCGTGTAGAAATTGTTACGTTGGGTCTGTCGTTCGTCTCAGAGTCTTTCGCAATCCTCAGTTGGCTCCTGTGAGCCATAGTGACCGCGCTTCCAAGCTGTACCTGGAAGGTGTTCAGAGAAAATTTTCTTATAAAAACTGCCTTTAGCCATCTAACTTGATGGTGCGGGTTATGGTTTTTATACCATAACTCATCTCCGGCCATCAGTTTGTCAAAAGGATCAACTTTGGAATTTGCCAAAGTATCGTTCCTTAAATTTGATTCGTCATTGTCGGGTAATAAAGAGAGCTGATTTTTATAATTACTTTTAGGGTGTAATAGATCAATTAAGGTCTTTGGTTTGTACGAGAATATCTTTGCTGATGGAAATTTTCCATCATCTGTCAAGTTGTAGTTCCTATAATTGATAAGAAAAAGATTGATTTGGTCCTCTAAATTTAATTCTGAAATTTCCAGTTCTAATAAGAATTTCTTCAAAACTTCCTTAACTGTTTTTACGGACCTTTCCGCCTGTCCGTTGCTTGACGGATTATAAGGAGGGCTTTTAAACACTTTAATGCCTTGTCTTTCCAAAAGTCTACAAATGAATAGGAATTGAATGGTGGGCCTCCGTCAGATACCAACACGTCGGGCAATCCAAATCGTGCAAAAAACCAATTAGCTTCCTCAATACTTTCTCATAATCTGTACCGTTACGCATCCATTCCACATCAATCCATTTTGAATAACTATCAACAATTAGTAAAATGTATGTCTTTGAAAATAAAAGAAGTCAATATGAATCCTACTGAAAGGCCTTGTGGTGGGTATCCATTTAGATTCAATTTTCTGCTTCGGCACTATTCTCATGCTATTGCATATGTCACATTTAGCTACAAAGTTTTCTACATCCAAGTTAATTCCAAACCAAAATACGGAAAAACGAGCTAGTCTTTTCATTTTTACGATGCCCGAATGATTTGCGTGCAAAAGTTTAAGCACAGCTTTTTGCAATGTATATGGAATGACAACTCGGTTCCTATATAATAAACAGCCATCAATAAATTCTAAATCATGTTGATTTGCATATACATCTGCTAATTTCTTATCAACTTTCTCTGGCCAACCTTGTAATGTGTATGAAATAATATTTTGTAAAAACTCATCCGCTTCCGTTGCCTTGGCCACCACATTCAAATCTATCGGAAAATCCTTCGAAAAATTGATACTACCAATCTGTTCTACATCTAAACTTTCAGGAATACTTTGTTCTAAAGGAAAACGCGAACAGAAATCCGCGTTACCCATTTTATCCGAAGGTCGATATTGAATTTCAAAATCATATATTGATAATTCCAATATGTAACGTTGAAGCCTTGTGACATAAATAGAGTGCTTGCCCATTTTTCCAAAAATACCAACTAGTGGCTTATGATCCGTAAAAACATCAAACTTTTTACCGTATAAGTATTTATGAAATTTCTTGATAGTGCAAACGAGTGCCAATGCTTCCAAATGAAGGATAGGGTATTTTTTTTGTGCGTCATTCAACGAAAACGAAGTAAACGAAATTGGTTTCTCTACACCGGCTATAGTATGAGCTATCACTCCCCCCAGTCCATATCCAGAAGCATCTGTAACAACAGCAATGTTTTTTTTATCTTAATACTCTAAAAGCTTGGCTTCCAACAAGGATTTGTTACTAACTTTAAAGCTTTTTCACATGCTCCATCCCAATCAAATTTAACTTTATTTTTAAAAAGATAAAGGGTGCAATTTTGTGGATAAATGAGGAATGAACTTATTATAGAAATTTATTAAACCAAGGAATGATTTTAGTTCAGTTACGTTAGTAGGCACTTTTGCACTCTTCACAGTCAATATTTTATCCGGACTCGGCATTAGCCCTCTCTCGCTCAGTATGTGTCCCAAATAAGGTAATTCCGAAACGAAAAACTACATTTCTCCAGATTCACCTTAATGTTGAATTTTTCTAGCCTTTGCAGAACCATATGTAATTTTTTTACAATCTTCCAGGTCCACACCTGCGATGAGAACATCGTCTAAATAACACGAAACAAGCTCAATTCCATCTAACACTTGATCCATTACCTGTTGAAAATGGATGCACTCGCGGATGCGCCTTGTGGTAAACGATTATATATATATAGACCCTTAATGGTATTAATCACCATAAATTTCTTCGATCTATCAGTCAATGCCAACTGTGTGTACGCCCCCTCTAAATCCAATGCACAAAATACCCGGCATCCCGCCAATTTAGCAAAAATGTCTTGGGGTACTGGTAGAGGATACGTATTTGGGACAATCATTTTATTTATCGATGCCTTACAATCAATTACAAGACGAATATCTGCATTTTTTTTTATAACTATTACCACTGGTGAAGCCCATTCACTAGTTTTAATAGGGGTGATAACTTTCTGCTCTTCCAATTTAGTCAAATATTCTAAAACTTTTTCCCTCAATCTATATGGGACATCGTATGCTTTTTTGAAAATAGGAGAACCCTCCTTCATGACCAAATCCGCCTCAAAATTTTTAATAGGTGTCGAAAAATCTTTCGCAAAAACTTTTGTAAATTTCCTCTTAACTTGTGCCACTAAGTCACCGCCTTGAAGATCAATCATGCAATTGATATTACTTGAACCATTAAAATATTGTTTCCAATTTGGAAAGAAAATATTTAACCAAGTTCTTCCCAACAATGGCACAAAAGCATAGTTGCCTTTCAACACCAATAACTGTAATTTGGCCAATTTATCCCTTAGTTTGACAATGACCTCTACTTCTCCTTCAACACTTAGATTTGAACCATTCACAACAATTAATTTTTTATCACTAGTCTTCAAAGGTATTCTGAAATTTGCATAATATTGATCTTCACTCATTACAGTAACGGATGACCCACTATCAATCTCCATTTTAAATAATTTCCCGTCAATTTCAACCTGTACAAAACAGGCGTCAGTAAGTTTGTTAACACAAGACATCATCATACACTGTAATTCACCTGAATTGTCATTATCGTCGTCATCCGTCCTCATACACTGCATCCGTTCGCAAAGATCCTGATTAGATTGCTGGTAATCGTCTTCGTCAACTGTCCCCGTAAAATTAACTGCATCACGCTTCATATTCTTCAGCCTAAAACATTTTCGTTTAATGTGACCTCTCACACCGCAGAAATCACACACTAGATCTGCATGAGGCCGACTAATGTTCCTCTTCCACTCCATAGGCTTCACACTATTGTAACTCCTGATATGCCTTTGTTCATTTCTGCCCAAAAAACCTCTTCCTGTTTGTGCTCCACGAAAAGATCTATTAAAACCCAACCTACTTTTCACGGGTCCTCTATTTGAACCAGATTGTCCAGAATTATTATAGCGATAAACTGCCGCCAGCTTTTCTAGAGCGGAGCCGTTAGGAGATCTTATCGGAGCAATTTGAGCGAAATTTACACCATCTTGTAGCCTTCGTGCATTAGTCCCAGCCATTTCCCACGTTGTACAAATTTTTTCAGCTGACGCTAAAGTTAAATTTTCTTCATTGAATAAACGTTGTTGGAGTAGTTTGTCCCTTACCCCCGCTACTATTCTGTCTCTAATGGCTGAATTTTTGAAGTCGGCAAAATTGCAAAATTCAGCCTGCAATTTGATAGATAGAATAAAATCTTCAATTGATTCATCAGGCTGCTGAAAACGGTTATTAAATTTATATCGTTGAATTAAATCTGTTTCTGTTTTATCAAATCTCGACTTCAATCTATTCACTAATTCTTCAAAAGACGCATTGTTTAATTCACCATTGGGAAACAAAAGTTTTAGTTCGGAGAATACGGTTGGGCCACTCATTGTAATAAGATGTGCTTTTTCATATCTTCTGCCACATTGTTTACCACAAAAAAATATCCTAGGCGTTCAATCCAATCAGCAAAGGAATTACCTTTACGAAATGGCTCTATTGTTAAAGAAACATTGGATTGTGCCATATTGATTTCAATCTGATTTCTCTACAACGGTAGGGCCAATAAAGGGAAAAAGTGGAATGAGCTTACCGGAGTTGAAGAAGCTGTCGACCTTCGCCGCAAACAGCAGGACAATCTACCTTCTGGCAGAGATGGTTCAATGGTGTGAGCACTTGGATTGGATTGGAAGTTAAACGTGATGATTTACGGACCACCAACAATACTCCTGAATTTGATTTCAGTACCTAGATGAATTAGAGAAGAAACCGTTAATAATAGAAACTAGCAATTTTCTTTCAACAGCTAAATCAACTTTTTGGTTTAGCTTGATCACTTTGCTCTTTACACTCGCTCTCTATTGAATATACCTATATATCACACTTTTTCCAAAATGGTGTTATGTAAGGTTGTATAAATGTATGTCTGTTAATATCGCATTAGTACTAGTTAGTATGAACACTTTTTTTTTTTTTTTAAATAATTTATATTGAAAAGTTAACTTTTAAGCTTACACTGCTCAACTTTTTTTTTCCGCACTCTGCAGTATTAGCCTTGATCCAATCAATCCGTTGGCGCGAAACGAACGATAGCCACGTAGCACGTGTTTCAGCAGCCGCTTCTATTGTTTCTCGGCCTATGGATACTGCACTCGTAGTATGGCTGCTAATTCAATTAAAGACAATGTGATGACCACTTGTACTTAGTACAATGACGAAACTGAACTTCACACGCGAACAATGGTAAAATGCCTTTGTCTCGTCGCCACTATTAAGTATCAGTTTGGATGTTTAGGAGGTTCGGTATATTAGAGATGAAGACACTTCTTTACTCTAGGCAGTCTGATCTAAAACTGATTCGCTCGTTCAGATCGACCCAAATCTATATTCCTCAGTTTCGTAGATACATTGAATACCACAGTATATACTATAAAGGTGGGTATACATCACATAGATATAATTATCTCCAAGTGCGATGCTTTCCGGGGTTTTCCGCCTGCGAGTAATCGATAGTAGAAGAATCGCTCCATAAAACCATAAAAATACTGGTATGGTATCATTTTGTAAACCATCTAAAAATTGAATAATGCATCAATCAGATTTGTATATAAATTATTGGTATGAACTTACATTTTGCTATTTTATAATTTCTTTCGATGTTGAATTCAATATAAGAAATGCAAAAACACGTATGCGATGAAAACTCGCTCGCTCACTTTCAAGAACAATGTTTTGCAAACACCATGTTACTGCTGTCAAATCGGCGCTTTATAGATTGATGTGAAAAACACGTTATAATAATCATTTTATTCAAAAGGTTCCAAATCAAGTTCATTCTTGTTGATTCAACGTGGTTCGTGATTGGAAATATAATTGGTGAAACACGTTCGATTCACGTGAAATTGAACATCTTTCAAACGTTTGGAATGTTTTCAGTGGAAGTAAGTCTGATAACCTTGTTATACGTTGGACTAAGGAGGTGTATCATTGCAGCATAAGAACGTATGGTGACTTCAAGTCCGTAGAGGAGTTTGCTGATTACAATACTGCGTCCAATGTTGTAAAGGGATTTCCGGTTACTAGTTTTGTGTCTGCCACTGATTGATTGGACTATGCGTAGTCTGCTCTTAATATCCTTTTTAACTGTGTAGTAGTGGGATTCGAAATTGCATCTTCGACTTGTTTATAAGGTATATGTTGTTGTCCGACAGTTACTGAATTGTTCCATGGGTAGTGTCGAATTGTACAGAAATGTGAGATTGAACATTTCAAAGCAGCCATTGTAAATCCTACCTGATCTGCCCATTTGGCTACGGCCCGAACTGCTGCTTGAAGCGTTCATCTGATAATTTTCGGATGTTTGCCAGTTACTTGGATGACTATATCGTCCGCATAAACGAAGATGAAAATACCATCTGGTAGCTTTTCGAAAATGGAGTTCATGGCTATTAAAAAAAAGGTCACGGCCAATACAGACCCTTGCGGCACACCTGTTTGTTCTTCGAAGATTCTGGAACATGTGTTGAATTAACTTTCCCATATTTCCTATGACTTGGCGGCACTTGACCTTTCAAAAGCATATAATAGAGTTTGGCGCCCAGCTGTATTGCAGAAGCTAGTGGAATGGCTTCTGCAATACAGCTGGGCGTCAAACTCTATTATATGCTTTTGAAAGGTCAAGCGCCGCCAAGTCTACGTGTAGGTTATTCGTTGACGCATCATCGATTGTTTGGCCTATCGAAGCAAAATACGAACCGGTTCCTCTACCTCTAAGGAAAGTGTGTTGACGCTGGTCTAACCGATCTTGGAGTACTGTTGTTAATCGTCTGTTTACCAAGCGCTCCATTATTTTAGATACGTAGCTTGTAAGGGCAATCGGTTTGGGCTTTTGGAATAGGGACGACCAAACTATGGCGCCATCCAATTGGAAAGTTGCCGGTAGTCCAGACTTGATTGAAACTTCCAAGGAGAGAGATTTTAACCCGTGGTGAAAGTCGCTTAATGAGAGGATAGCTTATATTATCCGGTCCTGCTGATTTTCCTCTGGCTGTACCGAGGGCGAAGATAAGTTTGCCTATGGTAAAAGGCCTGTTGAAGTCACAGCCGTTGGTGTCATCTGGGATTGTAAAGTTGATTGTCGGGATCTTATTCACATTCGCCAGAAAATGGGCAGGGTACGATGCATATGATGAAATTTCCGCGAAATATTGTTCAATACCATTTGCCACTAATATGGGATCACGGGAGAAAACGCCATTGGGCGCATTGTGCTGGATACCTATACCTCGTGCTCTTCTTTTTCCACTGAGTGCGTTCACTCTCCTCCACATTTCTGTGATCGATTGAAAGCTGTCGAAGCCATCTAAGAAGTCTTCTTACGATTGTTGCTTAGCTTCTCTGATGATATCTCTGCATTCATTTCGGAGGCGTTTGTATTCGTCAACAGCTGCTTCAAAGTCTAAATGGTCTTTAAAAGTTCGTTTACGTTGTCGAAGGTCCTTCCTTCGGGCTTTCACTGCAGCTTTCGTTTTGTCGTTCCACCAATGTTTTCCTGGATTACTTCCCGTTTTTGGAATATTGGCATTTGCAGCTTCGAGAATGAGTTCACAAAGCTTTTCAGGATCGTAAGTGCTGTCGCAATCAACTAGAGATAAGATATCTCGCTCGAAGTTCTCCCAATTACCATCATCTAGCTGCCATCTTGGGCACCTCGTCGTTTCTGGTGAAGAGTGTATGCTGCGTATTTCGATGGGATAATGATCGCTACCCATTAAATCTGGGAGGATAGACCAGTTTAGAAGAAAGATTATACTACTACAGGTCAACGAAACGTCTATGCCTCGAGAAAATGTTGCACTTCCATCGTTGAGTACAATTATGTCATTTTTTTTTTCAACTAATTGTAGGATTGCGACACCTCTCCTGTCGGTTTTAGATGAACCCCAAGCATAGTGGTGGCTGTTGAAGTCTCCAAGGATGATGTATGGCTTTGATAGTTGGTCAATCAGCTTTTGCAGTGTAGTTTCATTGACATTGGTGCCGTTCTGCGGCAGGTATAAGGACACGACAGTGTGTTTGAGCGGCCACTTCATTTTAACTGCACGCAAAAAAAGACGTTCCCGAATTCGTGAACCAGCAAAAATACACCTGTATTCCCGAATCCGTGACTGTTGTTCACGAAAAAATACACCGTGAACTCGTTAGCTCACGAACTCATGAACGCTTTTATTTGCGTCTGCAAGTGCCACAGGTGGAGTGTACTGCCCTTTGAGAAAACGGTCACGGTTATCTGTTTTATGACAGCGGATTTCTTATAGCGCCATCGTTTGTGGTGGGTTTTCATTTGTTGATATTTCCAGGTCGCTTAGGTCGTTGAATAGTCCATTTATATTCCACTGTAGCGACAGTAAAGTCCCTTCGTGATGATTTGTTGATGAATTTTGTGTAGACATTGGGGATCCTATGGATTCGCAATGTTGGGTTCTACGCGGCGCTGGCAAGGTGTGCGCAGTACTGCTGGTTGAATTTGGTTGAATCTGGATGTATTGGTCGACTTCTATCGCTGGATTTTCCCGCCCTTTGTATTGAAATGTGTTTGTAGTCCGGCTGGTTGAAGGTGTCTGATGAATCTGGAAGAGTCGATCGTACTTGGCAGAGTTGGAGAGAACTGATGCTGGGAGCGGTAATGTCTCGGTAGGGGGTATAACTGCTTCGGATTCGGCTTGATGAATGTACTTAGTATGTCGATGCCGTCTGTCTGATACTCTGGGTTTATGGGGACGGTTAGCGCAAGGAACTCCATCGATCGCTGAAAAAGTTGATGAGACTGCAGAGGGTGTTCCCGATAACTTGTTTAATGTACTTGCCTGGGATAGCAGGTCCCCCACACCTACTACCTTTGGAGATTCTCATTTTCCTGGGATGCTGCTCCAATAGGTTTCGGTGTGGGGAAGAGCCTAGGGTTTACAAAACCCATAAAAGTGTTGTCGGTCCGGTTATTAGAGCTGCATGTCGCAATACTGGATTGATGTTGAGTTGCTGTTGGGTCTTCGAAGGCCGAACTGAGGGCATCTCCGTCTATGGGTTGGGGTATTACGTCCCGGACAGATTCTCCGCTCAGCTGCGCTCTCACTTCCGGGGGTGTACTTTCCTCACTTCTGTATGTTTCCTTCCTTCCTTTTCTGTATGTTTATGGTTGTATTGGATGGTGTGTTGTATGGTCGTTGTATTAGTTGACGGGAGATTAAGGTCGTGTATTTTGGTGGTGAATTATACTATTGAGAGGGTTATCACTTATCGGTGATGATGCACCATCTGAGTCCAGAACTACTTCTTCTTCAACATATGTACTCAATAATTGACTCCAGGTTAAAATTTTTGTTTGAATCATCTATCTTCTGGTTTTCTAACGTGAGTTCTTCGAGTTTAGCGACGTCTGGATTAGGTTGAGTGGTGACTGTTCCACATCCTCCTTCGATTCTTCTCCAGGCTTCTGGATACGTTAAATTTTCATCTACTTTTAGTTAGACAACGGCTGCCTCTTTTTGGACAGACCGGACATTGCCTGTTTGCGGGGCGGTGTTCACCCTGACAATTATGGCAAAATGCTGAAATCTATTTATTATTTATTCAGACTAAGGCCGAAGTGGCCTGTGCAGTATATAAGAGTCTTCTCCATTCGGCTCGGTCCATGGCTACACGTCGCCTACCACGCAGTCTACGGAGGGTCCGAAAGTCATCTTCCACCTGATTAATCCACCTTGCCCGCTGCGCACCTCGCCTTCTTGTGCCCGTCGGATCGTTGTCGAGAACCATTTTCACCGGGTTACTGTCCGACATTCTGGCTACGTGCCCGGCCCACCGCAGTCGTCCGATTTTCGCGGTGTGAACGATGGATGGATCTCCCAGCAGCTCATGCAACTCGTGGTTCATTCGCCTCCTCTACGTACGCGATGGTCCTCCACGAGCATCGTCCAGGTCTCATGTCCGTAGAGGACTACCGGTCTAATGAGCGTTTTGTAGATTGTCAGTTTGGTACGGCGGTGAACTATATTCGATCGGAGCGTCTTGCGGAGTCCAAAGTACGTGCGATTTCCAGCCACTATGCGTCTCCGAATTTCTCTGCTGGTATTATTTTCGGCAGTCACCAGTGAGCCCAAGTACACAAATTCTTCAACCACCTTGATTTCTTCACCACAGATGCAAACTCGAGGCTCACATTGTCTTCCCTTGAACCCCTTACTATCATGTACTTCGTCTTCGACGTGTTGATGACAAGTCCGATCTGCTTGGCTTCCATCTTCTCAAAGTTACGTGCCATAATATCTATGTCGTCGACGTCGTTGAAAATTTTACCACTCGTGTTGATCCCTGCTCTTCGTATTACCCCTTCCAAAGCGATGTTGAATAGCAGACACGAAAGACCATCACCTTGCCGTAACACTCTGCGCGTTTCGAACGGACTCGAGAATGTCCCTGAAACTCGAACTACGCACATCACCCGATCCATCGTCGCTTTGATCAACCGTGTTTATCCGGAAATCCGTGTTCGTGCAGCTGGTCCCGATCGATTGTATCATATGCGACTTTGAAGTCGATGAATAGATGGTGTGTGGGCAGTGCCGCTACTGTGCAGAATCTATACAGAATCCCCACAGAATCTATTTTTAGATATCCATTATTCGTTATTGTTGTCGTTGCCGTTTCATCTTGTCTTGAGTCCATTGTGTCCGTTTGTCCATGTCGAGTATCCAATGATCGTTGCATTGTTCGGTTGCCATTTTAATCCCGGTAACGTTGAAGGAATGCCTCCGAGAAGAACAAGTTGTCAGTCGTCATCAGGAAGCCTGACGGTAAGGCGCGTACCCCAAAAGCCACCGTATGGGCTGCGGATCCGGCGACTGACGAGGGTTTGGTGGAGGGGCTGGGCATCGTACCCTGGAAATCGAGCACCCGCAGACCCTCCGGGTGTCATATTCTTCTTACCGATTTCTCTAGTCCCGGTTTGTTTTTCTTCATTGGCCGTGGTTAAATTAATCAGTAAAGGGCAACATTCACCTGTTACCCACCCCAAGGAGCAACCAAATTACAGCGAAGCGTTTTCTGCTCGAGAAATCGTTTTTTTTTATCCCACTTTCGTTGTTATCTACGATGCGTATGTCCGTATATTGCAATGGTCACTCCGGTCACTCAGAGGTGAACAACAGACAGCACTAACACAGTGTAGCTTTTTATCAACGCTTGTTTCTTGTAATGTGGTCGCTTATCGTACACTTGTGAAATACAAGTGGAGCCGATTTTTCGAACCACCGAATTTCCTTCAGCACTTGTCTACTTCGCACGTATTTTAGGGTAAGACGGTATAATATGCCCCCGCTAAGGCAAACTTATGATAACTTTTTACTTTTCAATGCAATTAATGGAAACTTTGTGTTATTTGGTAGTCCAATAAGTCGCAAATGCATTGCCTGTGAGTAGTCATATAAAAATATTACGGAGAACACGTAATAAAGCTTTTCTGAATAGCCGATAAAAAATGGATTTCAAAAAGTGCCTGAGCAGTACGGGGCATCTTAACCACAGACGTTTTATAACCCTTAATTAGTATTTTATCTATCCCATAATAAAAAGGTTACAAATTCTTATGTGCTTGACATTGAAAAACCAACATAAATCCATTCAAACAGTTTGAACTACATTTCAATATTATCTATATCATTCGAAAGCAACTGCTGCAGGCTCGCTGCGTTTGTGTCCAGTTGGTAAGGGCATACCGTCCTGCCTACACTGGGGCGTTTTGGCCAGTGAAACATATTTTCGAAAATCGTTACATTTTCGAAAATGGGAGCAATTTTATATCATATTAACCACTGAGAAAAGTTAGTTTGTTGCCCAACTTTTGCCCAAGTTTTGTGGGCAGTATGCTAGAGTCGCTCCAGAATGTTTAGCAAACAAACATTAAAAGTTGCATTCAAACTGTAACTTTTTGTATTTTGCTATTATTTTTATTTTGTAATACAAAAATACTTCCACATTCACATAGTATGATGGTTTTACAAATATTTAAAGGTACCAACTGATTTTCACCTTTAGTTAGTTATAGTTTTCTAGAAATCAAAGGGGGCGTTTTGGCCAGGTGGGACGCATTATACCGTCTTACCCTATATCCATGACGTGGGACGGGTTTTACGATTTTGCAATATTAATCTTTTTGCGGATGACACCGTAGATTATTCATTGCAGCTAGAACTATCGACGGAGCAGTTTCACACTTGAATACAGAGTTGCGTTCTTTAAGTAGATGGTTGAAGCACAAACAGTTGAAATTGAATGTAAGTAAAACTAAATACATGGTAATTTCGCGAAATCGATTCATTGATAATGTTTCTGTTAAAATTGATGATGAAACACTTGATCGCGTTCGAGAAATTGAATATATGGGCGTGATTATTGATGATAAATTGAAATTTGATTCTCATATCAACAATGTCATTAAGAAAGTAGCCAAGAAGTATGGATTTGATGGATTTGACGCAATGAGAAAAACAGAACTGTGCAATAAAAATCCTATTCGACCAAATGCTGATGTCATATTAGAAATTTGGAGACAGTACTCGTCGATAGAAAAATCCTTCCGCACGCGATGGCATATGAGCAAGTCAAACCACCTTCCTTTTGCCAGTGGAGATATATCAGTTTCCACACTGATATTCTTCCCTCCCCCTTCATACGGGAGCTTGGCAGAAGTAAGGTCGTGTGATATGTGCCATCACAAATATTGCCCTCCGCTCGCTTTCAAATCGACTCCTATAAAAAACATTCTTCATGCCTGCCGTATCCTAACGGAACTATCAATTCTATACTTTCGCCTCTAATGCTATCATGAACATGTACGTCCAAGTTTGGAAGATGATATTAGCATTTCCATATCATTGTAAATCGTTTAACTTCACGTAGAAGTAACACACACGAAATCATTAATTTAGTGTACTACCCTTGGTGGGGGCATCCATCAATTCAGCTGTTATTGGTCGACGGTACATCAGCAGTGCCTTTCTCTGCTTTGTTCTCTCCGAGGCAGCCAAGTTGGTTGCGACGAGACGGACGCAATGAGAAAACAGAACTGTGCAATAAAAGTCCTATTCGACTAAATGCTGATGTCATATTAGAAATTTGGAGACAGTACTCGTCGATAGCAAATCCTTCCGCACGCGATGGCATATGAGCAAGTCAAACCACCTTCCTTTTGCCAGTGGAGATATATCAGCTTCCACACTGATATTCTTCCCTCCCCCTTCATACGGGAGCTTGGCAGAAGGAAGGTCGTGCGATATGTGCCATCACAAATATTTCCCTCCGCTCGCTTTCAAGTCGACTTCTATAAAAACATTCTTCATGCCTCTGCCGTATACTAACGGAACTATCAATTCTATACTTTCGCCTCTAATTCTATAATGAACACGTACGTCTGAGTTTGGAAGATGATATTAGCATTTCCATATCATCAGAAGTTAGTTTTGATACAATTGGATCACCAGGACATGGTTCCGGATGTTCCGGGAACCTGGTTCCCTGGGGTAGTGGACACTTTTCAAGTGGTCTAAAAACCAGTCTTGCGACATATCAAACTTCATGATTTTGGAAGACAATCTCAATATATGAGTTTTTGAAAGGGTTTGGATACATTGATCACGGCCGGAAGTGTTCCCGAGAACCAGGTTCCCTCAAGGAAGTGGACAAATTCCGATTAGCACCGAAATCCATCTTGCGTCATATCAAACTCCATGATTTTGAAATACAAGTTCAAAAGATGAGTTTTTGAGAGGTTTTGGACACATTGGCCACATCCGGTAGTGTTCCCGGGAACTTGGTTCCCTCAAGGAAGCCGACAAATTTCGATTGGCACCGAAACCCATCTTGCGACATATCAAACTTCATGATTTCGAAATACAAGCGCAATACATGATTTATTGAGAGATTTTGGATACATTGGCCACGTCCGGAAGTGTTCCCGGGAACCTGGTTTTCTCAGGGAAGCGATCAAATTTCGATTAGCTCAGAAACCTATCTTGCGACATATCAAACTTAATGATTTTGAAAGACAATCTCAACAGATGAAATTTTGAGAGATGTTGGACACATTGGCCACGTGCGGTAGTGATCACAGGGACCTGGTTCCCTCAGGAAAGTAGACAAGTTTCGATTAGCTCCGAAACCCATTTTGCGACATGTTAAACTCCATGTTTTTGAAATACGAGCTCAATGGATGAGTTTTTAAGGGGTTCGGACACATTGGCCACGTTCAAAAACGTTCCTGAGAACCTGAATCCTAATCCGGAAGTCAAGGAGACCTGATTCGCTGAGTGAAGTAGGCAAATAACAATTGGCGCCGAAACCCAATTTGCGACGTATCGAACTCCATGACTTTGAAAGACAAGCATTATAGATTAATTTGAATCTTTGACCATATCGGCCATACGAAGTGTTCCCTGCAGCCTGGTTCTCTCAAGGAATTGGAGGATTTTTAGTTAACCACGAAACTTATTTTGCGATACATTAGAATTCATTATTTAGAAAGACAAACCCAGTAGATGAGCTATTGATAGTTTTTGGACGCATTTCCACGTTCGAAAACGTTCCTGGGAGCCTGAATCCATCAGTATCTTCTTATTCTTCTTCTTCTTCTTCTTCTTCTTCTTCTTCTTCTTCTTCTTCGTCTTCTTCTTCTTATTATTATAGAGTTTTGGCACTTCCTCAGCAAGCGTGCTGGGAATTTTCACCTACCCCGGGCAATCTGAATGCCAAAGGGGATTAGGCTCTGTGGATCTCATTCGCCGGTTGACTTAAAATCCTATAATAAACGTTTGCACAGGCACATATTTGTAGTAGGCGACAAATTGGTTAACCAAGTTGTGCTTCAAAGCAAGCTGTTGGTGCACAATCTTGGCTACTTCGTTATGACGACCGAGATAGGCTGAATCAGCTAAGGCTGAACACCCGGACACGATATGTTCGATCATCTCTCCTACTGAACTGCACTTCCTGCAGCGGTCCTCCACGTTTTCGTGCAATATATAGTGCCGAAAGTTCTTCGTCGCAATTACCCGGTCCTGGATGGTTACCATGAATCCTTCTGTTTCCGAGAAGAGTTCACCCCGCACCAGCCACGTATTCGACGCCGCTTTGTCGATATATTCCAGCTCCAGTTGATGGGGGTGCGTCCCATGTAACTCCTTCTGCTTCCACGATGCGATCATCTCGTCGACAGATTTGATGTCGCAATTCAGCTGATAGTCCTCCTGCGCCAGATGCAGGGCACTGAATCCGTGGTCAGCTTCACACACAGCGCGATAGATTTCGTGGCGGTTCTGGCTTTCCACGAAGTATCTTCGCAACTGCTGGATCTGGGAAACACATAGTGTTTGTATATCGGTGACGCCTCTTCCTCCTACTGTACGTGGCAGGGTGACTCTCTCAATGGACGATTTTGGATGGCGCATGCGATGCTTAGTGAACGCCACTCGTACTGCTCGTTCTAACGCCTCCAAGTCAGTCTTGGTCCACTTCACCACCCCGAAACTGTATGTCAACAATGGCACAGCAAACGTGTTTATCGCCTTCACCTTGTTGCCGGCCGACAAGAGGCTCTTCAAAATACCGTTGACACGATGCAAGAACTTTTCCTGCAGCTCTTTCTTGATTGTCGTATGGCGAATTCCTTTCAGTTGCAGGAAACCTAGGAACTTGTACGTTTCGCCTTCAACCATGTTTCGAATCTCCTCCTGTTCGTTGACGCGGAAACTGTCGGCATCCACCAGATGACCCCGGTGTAGATGTATGGATCGACATTTATCGATACCAAACTCCATCCGGATGTCGTTGCTGAATACCGTTACAAGCCGCAGAAATTGGTGCAGCTTCTCCACAGATTCCGCAAACAGCTTCAAGTCGTCCATAAAGAAGGTGTGGGTAATGTTTGTACTCCTTTCCCCACTCTTCAAATGATAGCCATAGTTGTGTTGGTTGAGTGCTCTGCTAAGAGGGTTCATGGCAAGGCAAAACCATAGAGGACTAAAGGTATCGCCTTGGAATATGCCCCTCCTGATGCTGAGAGTCCTGGACCGTAACACCTTTTCTCCGTCGGTAATGTGTGGGGATGTGCTCCACATCCCCATAGCGTGCTGCATTAGCCTGACGACGTTACCGTCTATCTTATACAACTGCAGTACCTTAAGAAGGTACGAGTGAGGTACTGAGTCGTATGCCTTTTTATAGTCGATATACGCCATGCTCAGGTTTCTTTGCTTGTGGGTGGCCTGCCCAACAACGACTGCATCAATGATGACCTGATCCTTGCAGCCTCGTGTGTTACGTCGACAACCTTTTGTTCCTCGGTCATCAGGTTGTTGACGTCGCAATGGTTCTGCACCCTCCTCGCTATTACCGATGACAGCACTTTGTACAGACTCGAAAGGCACGTTATTGGTCTGTACTTGGCTGGGTTCAAAGTGTTCCGATCCTTCGGCAGAAGATAAGTGACACCCCTAGTGATGAATTCCGGTAGCTGCTCGGGGTTAGCTAGTACCGTGTTGAAGCATTCCGCCATCCGCCCGTGGACCGTTGTGAGTTTTTTATACCAGAAATTTAATGCACAAAATCGGGTCCTGGTGCAGCCCAATTCCTGGTATACCGAGTAGCCTCACGTATGTCTTGGGCGGTCACGTTGATAGCGGTCATGTCTCCAATTCCACCACAATATTGCTCTTCTTCTGCCATCCACACCCCATCGCCGTCATGTATGACGGGGTTCTCCCATAGATTGGACCAAAACTGCGTGACTTCTCCAATCTCCGGAAGGCCCTCGCCAAAGTCGGCTTTGTCGTTTCGGATGTGGTTGTAGAACTCCCTTTCGTTGATGTTGAACATTCGATTTTGCTCCTTCCTCTTCGAACATTCTCCATAACGTCGCAGTCGTTTAGCAAGAGCACTCAACCGCTGTACATGGGTGTCGAGGATCTCAGTTATGTTCGCCTCGGTGAGATCACGGAGTTCTGTGGGTTTCACAATTTCAGCAACATTCCGAACTAGCCTGGTTGATCTATTCCCCTGCTTGTACTGTGTTAATCGACCAACCTTTGACCGCAGTGTGGCGATGCGGGTCTCCAGACGTCGCATCCACGCGGGTTTTCGTGCTTTGGAGCGTGCGCGTCCATCACTCTCACCTTGTGGGCGCGTTCGCAATCCCAACGTTCTTACAACAGCCACTGCAGCCGAATACACGATAAATTGCAGCTCCTCAAGGTTCTCCACGGTTTCCAAGTACTGTGGCAAAATATCCTGGTTAAGGATGCTTACTGTACTCGTCAACCGATAGGAGTACTGCAACTTGGGTATCCGGTGTCGGGACATGGGGTCTGTCCCACGGAACTGTGTAACTGCTGTGCCCATATGATTAGCTAGTTCGTCCTTCAATTGCTGTCGTTGCAATTCCACTGTCACTGTTGGTCCTGGAGCGGCGGGTGCAATCGAATCGCGACGGTTACTTGCGATTGATGCATCCAACCCAACAGAACTCCTTCTCGACGTATCGCTCGATCTTGCCTCCTCCTCCTCTCCTAATTCCCTCTGCACTTCCCGCTTGATGTACTCTACGTCTTCTGGAGTCAGCATATTATGTGACATAATAGCTCTCTGGCGTGTGTACAACTTGTTCTGGTCAAGCTGGAGTGCATACCGAGGGAACCTCTCATTGAACATCTCCAGCATCGCCGGTCTGCCGAACATATCCGTCTCCATCCTGGTGCAAACGTAGTAGCAACGGATCACGTACTGATTCATCTCCCTTGTCCACATGATCCGTTGCCGTCGGCGGCCCGCTAACGTGAGTGATTGACGTCGATCAACCACAGCAACATCAGCAGGTGCAGCATTGCCTTGGTGATTTCTTCTGCTTTGCCGTTTCTGTTTTGCCTTGTCGGCACGGGCTGAGCCCGATGACTAGAGGGTCGCTGTTGCACCTCTCCTTCCTCTAGCCGCTGGCCGCTCGCTCTGTCCCCCGTTCCAGGACCAGCTCCAGTAGGGGCTCCCTCCTCGGGCAATCGCATGGGTGGTATTGTTCTTGAGCGTAACTCCATATTTGGGTGTGCTTTCATTCCCGGAAGCTACGGGTTCTGTAAAGTTATTTAATTCTTTACAGTGCTAAATAGCTAGGTTCAAGCGCCAGTGCTCGCCCGAGGGTGGTTTTTCATTGGTGCTTAGGAATTGGGCCTTCAGCTCCCACCTACTCGAAATGGTGGTTTTTCATGGACGCCCAGGGTATTTCACCTGAGCTCCCACCTACAACCCACCTTATTATTATTATTATTATAGAGTTTTGGCACTTCCTCAGCAAGCGTGCTGGGAATTTTCACCTACCCCGGGCAATCTGAATGCCAAAGGGGATTAGGCTCTGTGGATCTCATTCGCCGGTTGACTTAAAATCCTATAATAAACGTTTGCACCGGATGTATTAGTTATGGTGGTTCAGGAATCTTCTTACGATGCTGCAAGTTCCAAGAACCACTGTCTTTTGGATGCTATGGAGGTTATGAGATAGTTCCAGCTCTCCTAAGGATCTCAGAAGAGATTTCGGGACGATTCCGGTAGCTGAGATAACAACCGGAATTATACGCACGTCCTCCAGGTGCCACATCTGCTTCAACTCCTCCGCCAAGTCGTGGTACTTCGTTATCTTGTTGGAGAATGTTGTTTGGACATTATGGTCTAGCGGTACAGCAATGTCGATGAGGGTTACCCGCTTCATCCTTTTGTCGTAGACCACAATATCGGGCCGATTGGCACGAATGAGGACATCCGTTATGATCTCGCGATCCCAGTACAGCTTCACGAAACTATTTTCCAGAACCGGGACAGGCACATATTTGTAGTAGGCGACAAACTGGTTAACCAAGTTGTGCTTTAAAGCAAGCTGTTGGTGCACAATCTTGGCTACTTCGTTATGACGACCGAGATAGGCTGAATCAGCTAAGGCTGAACACCCGGACACGATATGTTCGATCGTCTCTCCTACTGAATTGCACTTCCTGCAGCGGTCCTCCACGTTTTCGTGCAATATATAGTGCCGATAGTTCTTCGTCGCAATTACCCGGTCCTGGATGGCTACCATGAATCCTTCTGTTTCCGAGAAGAGTTCACCCGCACCAGCCACGTATTCGACGCCGCTTTGTCGATATATTCCAGCTCCAGTTGATGGGGTGCGTCCCATGTAACTCCTTCTGCTTCCACGATGCGATCATCTCGTCGACAGATTTGATGTCGCAATTCAGCTGATAGTCCTCCTGCGCCAGATGCAGGGCACTGAATCCGTGGTCAGCTTCACACACAGCGCGATAGATTTCGTGGCGGTTCTGGCTTTCCACGAAGTATCTTCGCAACTGCTGGATCTGAGAAACACATAGTGTTTGTATATCGGTGACGCCTCTTCCTCCTACTGTACGTGGCAGGGTGACTCTCTCAATGGACGATTTTGGATGACGCATGCGATGCTTAGTGAACGCCACTCGTACTGCTCGTTCTAACGCCTCCAAGTCAGTCTTGGTCCATTTCACCACCCCGAAACTGTATGTCAACAAGGGCACAGCAAACGTGTTTATCGCCTTCACCTTGTTGCCGGCCGACAAGAGGCTCTTCAAAATACCGTTGACACGATGCAAGAACTTTTCCTGCAGCTCTTTCTTGATCGTCGTATGGCGAATTCCTTTCAGTTGCAGGAAACCTAGGAACTTGTACGTTTCGCCTTCAACCATGTTTCGAATCTCCTCCTGTTCGTTGACGCGGAAACTGTCGGCATCCACCAGGTGACCCCGGTGTAGATGTATGGATCGACATTTATCGATACCAAACTCCATCCGGATGTCGTTGCTGAATACCGTTACAAGCCGCAGAAATTGATGCAGCTTCTCCACAGATTCCGCAAGCAGCTTCAAGTCGTCCATAAAGAAGGTGTGGGTAATGTTTGTACTCCTTTCCCCACTCTTCAAATGATAGCCATAGTTGTGTTGGTTGAGTGCTCTGCTAAGAGGGTTCATGGCAAGGCAAAACCATAGAGGACTAAAGGTATCGCCTTGGAATATGCCCCTCCTGATGCTGAGAGTCCTGGACCGTAACACCTTTTCTCCGTCGGTAATGTGTAGGGATGTGCTCCACATCCCCATAGCGTGCTGCATTAGCCTGATGACGTTACCGTCTATCTTATACAACTGCAGTACCTTAAGAAGGTACGAGTGAGGTACTGAGTCGTATGCCTTTTATAGTCGATATACGCCATGCTCAGGTTTCTTTGCTTGTGGGTGGCCTGCCCAACAACGACTGCATCAATGATGACCTGATCCTTGCAGCCTCGTGTGTTACGTCGACAACCTTTTGTTCCTCGGTCATCAGGTTGTTGACGTCGCAATGGTTCTGCACCCTCCTCGCTATTACCGATGACAGCACTTTGTACAGACTCGAAAGGCACGTTATTGGTCTGTACTTGGCTGGGTTCAAAGTGTTCCGATCCTTCGGCAGAAGATAAGTGACACCCCTAGTGATGAATTCCGGTAGCTGCCCGGGGTTATCTAGTACCGTGTTGAAGCATTCCGCCATCCGCCCATGGACCGTTGTGAGTTTTTATACCAGAAATTATGCACAAAATCGGGTCCTGGTGCAGCCCAATTCCTGGTATACCGAGTAGCCTCACGTATGTCTTGGGCGGTCACGTTGATAGCGGTCCTGTATCCAATTCCACCACAATTTTGCTGTGCCTCTGCCATACCCACCCCGTCGCCGTTGTGTATGACGGGTCTCTCCCATAGATTGGACCAAAACTGCGTGACTTCTCCAATCTCCGGAAGGCCCTCGCCAAAGTCGGCTTTGTCGTTTCGGATGTGGTTGTAGAACTCCCTTTCGTTGATGTTGAACATTCGATTTTGCTCCTTCCTCTTCGAACATTCTCCATAACGTCGCAGTCGCTTAGCAAGAGCACTCAACCGCTGTACATGGGTGTCGAGGATCTCAGTTATGTTCGCCTCGGTGAGATCACGGAGTTCTGTGGGTTTCACAATTTCAGCAACATTCCGAACTAGCCTGGTTGATCGATTCCCTTCTTGTACTGTGTTAATCGACCAACCTTTGACCGCAGTGTGGCGATGCGGGTCTCCAGACGTCGCATCCACGCGGGTTTTCGTGCTTTGGGGCGTGCGCGTCCATCACTCTCACCTTGTGGGCGCGTTCGCAATCCCAACGTTCTTACAACAGCCACTGCAGCCGAATACACGATAAATTGCAGCTCCTCAAGGTTCTCCACGGTTTCCAAGTACTGTGGCAAAATATCCTGGTTAAGGATGCTTACTGTACTCGTCAACCGATAGGAGTACTGCAACTTGGGTATCCGGTGTCGGGACATGGGGTCTGTCCCACGGAACTGTGTAACTGCTATGCCCATATGATTAGCTAGTTCGTCCTTTAATTGCTGTCGTTGCAATTCCACTGTTGGTCCTGGAGCGGCGGGTGCAATCGAATCGCGACGGTTACTTGCGATTGATGCATCCAACCCAACAGAACTCCTTCTCGACGTATCGCTCGATCTTGCCTCCTCCTCCTCTCCTAATTCCCTCTGCACCTCCCGCTTGATGTACTCTACGTCTTCTGGAGTCAGCATATTATGTGACATAATAGCTCTCTGGCGTGTGTACAATTTGTTCTGGTCAAGCTGGGGTGCAAACCGAGGGAACCTCTCATTGAACATCTCCAGCATCGCCGGTCTGCCGGACATATCCGTCTCCATCCTGGTGCAAACGTAGTAGCAACGGATCACGTACTGATTCATCTCCCTTGTCCACATGATCCGTTGCCGTCGGCGGCCCGCTAACGTGAGTGATTGACGTCGATCAACCACAGCAACATCAGCAGGTGCAGCATTGCCTTGGTGATTTCTTCTGCTGCCGTTTCTGTTTTGCCTTGTCGGCACGGGCTGAGCCCGATGACTAGAGGGTCGCTGTTGCACCTCTCCTTCCTCTAGCCGCTGGCCGCGGCTATTATTATTATTATTATTATTATTATTATTATTATTATTATTCTTATTCTTCTTCTTCTTCTTCTTCTTCTTCTTCTTCTTCTTCTTCTTCTTCTTCTTCTTCTTCTTCTTCTATGGCTCCACACTCCAACTGGAACTTGGCCTGACTTTTTAACTTAGTGTTCTATTAGCATTTCCACAGTTATTAATTTAAAGCTTTTCTATGCCCGCCATTGCATGATTATTAGGGTGGTTCAAAAAATCGATTTTGCTCCACAGCGCTCATCTGATTCTTCATTATGTTCTGAGTGTCCTCTTTAAATTTGAGCTCATTTGGATTAAAACTGATTTAGCACAAGCCGTTTCAAGTTTGCATGCAAATTAGTATGGGGAAATTTATTTTTTCATTATACTGTTAATGACGTTTCCCATTAAGCGCATGTTAAAAGAAAACCTACATAGCTAAAAGGGATACTCAACAGCTTTCACCCAACGAAAACCGCATGTTGATTAATCGTCCCAATAATTAGTAATCGATTTTAAGACAGGTTGCGAATCTTTAGTCATGATCGTTAAACTTCTTTGAGGGCATCACTGAAATGTGCAGTGCAACATAGTAGCCTGAATTTGTGTGTGCCTGAAACCTGAAATATTTTTCCATTTTTTTTTTGTCCAAAATCTATGCGAAAAGCACTTTGGGAGGATTCATTTTCAAGCCAGTGACGCAATCCAGATAGATGTCCCGCGTTTCGTAGAACGCTTGCTGGTCACATTAAGCATGCAAGTACCCTATCATAGTTCAAGATACTTTGCATTTCACACGTGAAAGCTGTTTTTTATACATCTAAGTTTTTATTAGTGACTTATTGTGTATCTTGACGAAGTTTATGCCAACGGATATTTTGCTTGGACGAATGTAAATGATTTGTTATTTCATTAGGGCGCCTATAGATTATTTTGTTCTCTGATTAAATTGATCACAATTAAATATCTTAAAGATAAATAATCTAGCTCAAACCTTTGTAGGGGTATGTGGCTGGAACATCACCATTCCACACCCTTTGTTATTTTCTCCTTATGATAGAGGATGTGTGTACCAAATTTGGTTTAAATCGGTCCACGGGTTCAAAAGTTACACCAAATTGCCCGTTTTCTGAACAATACCCCTCCCACCAGACCCCTTTCCCCCTTTCTCAAATTACCCTCCCATATGATCATCTCTTCATAGTGAATATGTGTGCAAAATTTGATTGAAATCGTTACAAAGTTACACAGAATTGTTCGTTTTCAAACCAAAACTCCTCCCACCACCCCTCCCCCTTTTCCAAATGACCCTTCCACCCTCAGTGTTAACTTCCCCTAAGGATAGAGTATGTGTGTACCAATTTTGGTTGAAATTGGTTTGAAGAAAGAAAGAAGAAAGAAGAAGGAAGAAGAAAGAAGAAGAGAGGTGAAATAAGGTGGAAAGTGAGAAGAAGGAAAAAGGAAGAAGGAGAAAGGAAGAAAGAAGAAGGAAGAAAGAAGAAGGAAGAAAGAAGAAGGAAGAAAGAAGAAGGAAGAAGAAAGTAGGAAGATGAATGAAGGAAGAAGGAAAAAGGAAGAAGGAAGAAGGAAGAAGGAAGGAGGAAGAAAGAAGAAGGAAGAAGGAAGAAAAAAGAAGGAAGAAGGAAGAAGGAAGATGGAAAAAGGAAGAAGGAAGAAGGAAGGAGATAGAAGAATGAAGATAGAAGAAGGAAGAAGGAAGAAGAAAGAAGGAAGAAGAAAAAAGAAAGAAGGAAGAAGGAAGATGAAAGAAGGAAGAAGGAAAAAAGGAAGAAGGAAGAAGAAAGTAGGAAGAAGGAAGAAAGAAGGAAGAAGGAAGAAGGTAGAAGGAAAAAGGTGGAAGGACAAAGATAGAAAGAAGAAAGAAGAAGGAAAAAGGAATAAACAATAAGGAAGAACGAAGAAGTTAAAAAGGAGAAAAAAGCGAAGAAGGAAGAAGGAAGAAGTTAAAAGGGAGAAAAAAGCGAAGAAGGTAAAATGAAGAAAAAAGAAGGAATAATTGAGAAGGAAGAAGAGAAAATGAAGAAGGAAGAAGGAAAAAGGAAGAAGGAAGAAAGAAAAAGAAAGAAGAATAAAAAAGACGGAGAGAAGGAAGAAAGAAGGAAGAAAGAAGGAAGAAAGAAGAAAGAAAGAAGAAAGGAGAAAGAAGAAGGAAACAATAAGAAGCAGCGCTTCTTGTTTTTCCATTTTTGCTTCTTTTTGCTAATTCGGCCTAATGACCATTCGGCCAAATGGCCTTCTGCCTAACGGCCTTCGGCCTAATGGCCTGACACCGATTACTCCTATACCAAACTTTTGACAGAAGGCTCGGAGACCCATAGTGTTATATACCAATCGATTCAGCTCGACGATTTGAGGTGATGTTTGTATGTATGTATGTGTGTGTGTATGTGTACAAAATTTTGTAAACACACTTTTTGAAACTTAGCATTGGCCGAATTACTCGCAACGATTCCATTTCGACTGAGAATCTTGTCCCATTGTTTGCTATTGGAAATTGGCCAGATTGGACTATGGGATCAGAAGTTATGGCCAAAATACTATTTTCTAAGCGCAAAACACGCTAAAAACACTCATTCATATTTATTAGCTTTTTGGCACGAGAAAGACACCAACACCGCTAGGTGGATTAATCAGGGTTTTTTACTAAATTTTTGCGAGGTGAAATATAAAACATAATTGCCCTGATAACTGCTTATTCTTTGATAAAGTCAACAATTGACAGATAAGCAATGATGACCAGCTGGTTCTCCTGCAGGAATATGTTTCGCTGTGTGCACAGGTAAATCTTATTTTTCTTCAACAGACCCTTCCCAAATAAAGCAACGCTTTATTTCAATTCATCCCTTTCACATAGGTTGATTATAGCTCATCCAGATTTTGATGGAGTGACGGAACTGGTAAGCAAAACTTCCAACTCTACCTAAGCAACATGAGTCACAACGAACAGCGAAAAACATCTTCCTTCTGCCATGCCACCAGCAGCAACAGCATGGCGAATACTAAGTTTATCCGGTACTGGAAGTCTTGACAGGACCATCGGAGAAGTAACAGATTACAGATTCTGTGACCGCCACTATGCCATTATTTTTACGATTGGAATTATGGAATGCTACTACCGCATGATGCTCCTCGGAATACTCTCAACATGTATTGCACACAATAAAAATTCAATAAAAACAGACCGTTAATTAAGCGAGATTTTCAGTGTCGTGCAACATTTTTCCATTTCTGTTATTTCAATTTGTTAAATATCTTGGCTGTGCATATGCACAGCCAAGATATTTAACAAAAAACGAACAGTGGGTAATGTCTATGACATAACCGCTAAGTGGACGTAGGACTTGACTTGACCATGCCTTCAAGATACATAATATGTCCAAATTTCTCACATCAACTATTTTGGATAAATAATCGGCGTTGCATACCATTCCTTGGCAAAATCTTCTCATCAAACCGACACAGAAATCAAATCTACCTCGAACAAGAATCATCAAAAAAATTCAGGAAGTATCTGTCCGGTCACGAAATATTAGCCTCGACAGTGGCAACCTTCCCACTGAAGGACTGCCTGAAATAAACCACAAGTTGGCTCAGCAGGGGATGTAGACTGTATCTCAGCCCTTCCACTGAAGAGCCTTCTAATCCGTGCGATAGCGACTGAAGGAGAACATTATTTTTAACTCTTAAGAGCCTTGAAAAAGGCTGTTTGCTTCGGCTAAGTGCAAAAAGTAAGAAAACGATCTTTTCAAATAATCGCAAATTTCTAGTGATGGTATAAAAAAGACTGAATGCTCTGCGAGCGAATGCACTTTTCTTTTATACCTTATTTTGAATCTTCTCTGCTTCCCAATTGGTGGGCCAATCAGCTAGTGTCTTGTATCCCGCTTCTTTGTCAGCCAAAGCGTCATCATCATCAACGCGTTCGAGAAGGGCTTCTTTTTTTACGCTTGTTGCTCGCTGCTGGCGTCTATTTCCTAACGGGACCTTTCGCTAGATACAGGCCAATAAGCCGGGCAAGCGAGCTTAGAATTGCAGTTCAGGTGGGAAGTACGTGTTCTTTTCTGAGACAACATTGTTAGAAGAAGAAGGAAGGAAACACCCGGACATGGGATTTCGGGTGATAAGATTTAGAATTGGTAACATGGGACGATCATTCAGTCACGTTCGCTTTGTGTGCGGTCAGTAGCAAACAATGTTTATCTAGATATTTTTGATCAATGCCAAAAAACCCAACATTTGATGAAAAATCGATTGATAGTTTATTAATGTTTTAGCTGTAATCGGTGTTTTCTTTATCCAAATAAGATTAAGTGAGAGATTTGGACATCTTATGACTCTTTAAAGGCATGGTCAAGCGAAGTCCTTCGTCCACTTCGCGGTTAAATCAGAAAAAAATATCTACTGTTAGTTTTGACGCTATTTATGAAAATCACGCATAAAATTTTATCTCTAGAATATTGGATTTGGCACCCAAGTACAATTTCTATCCCGAAGGGTATTGAAAGCATTGATATTGATCTCTATAGAGCTTGCTGACGTTTAATCATCTTTCTCTTGCACGCGCACAGAGTGGATAGGATTTGTTTTCATCGGGAAACGCTTCCCAAATCCTATCCTCCCCGTGCGATTGAAAGAGAAGGGTGAGTAAACGTCAGCAAGCTCTATTATTCGCTCTCTTAAGAACCGTTTGTTTTTTGGACATACATGCTGCATCATGTGGCTTTTCTTCAGCCTGTCTCGGCTCAGCCCCGATGCCGGCCGGTCTCGGCTCGACTCTGCTGCTGCTGCCGGTATCTGCTCAGCATTGCTGCTTTGTCGGGTCTGTAGGGTGGACTGCTGATGTGCTGGCTAGGTTTCGGATGATGATGGTCGCTTCGATGGTGACGATCCGAAAAAGCGGTCGGTGCAGACTTCATTCCCTACTAAAAGTGCTGTTCCATCGATGATGCAGTTGCTTCGCTTGTCCCGGTTAGAATGAAGGGAAAAAATCGCGTTGCGCTATTTTATGGCTTCTCGGCAGACCCAGCGGCTGCTCATTCGCTGGTGTCTGCACCAATCAGAACGTGGTAATGGAATGATGCAAGAATTATGCGGTACCCATATTTATAGGTTCCCTTGAGCTCAATGTTTTTCATTGAAAACAGTTTCATGCCTATTGAAACAAGTTTTTCGGGTCTTATCAAGCATGGACATGAAAGGCATACTTGAAATCTGTCGATTGAGGGGCTTACCGCAGAAATTCGTCCACTGAGACGAACGCTATTAACGTTTAAAATCTTTCAACACAGCGTAACGTGGTCGATTTGAATATTTTGAAATTACACCCGGTATAGTAAAGAGAGACGTAAGTCCTACGTCAAAATGGTTTTCGTACGGCCGAGTTGCCGAATAATATGCAATTAATTATTTCAATTTGTTTATTTTGATCTCTACGGAAAGTCGATTGGATGAATAAACTTAAATTAATCATTCGCAGCTTGATATCATATTAATATTACAATGAGTGGATAGATCAGAGGGGCGACAACAGATTTTTTTCATGTGGAGTTTGGCAAATATGACAGTACCCTCTTATTTCTCGCTTAACTTTTCAAAAGGTCCTAAGTAACATTTTTTACATGAATTAATTTGAATAGCGCAATCAACAGAACAACATGAAAGCTTTTGATTGCAGTACTCAAATTAATTCATGAGAAAAATGTTACTTAGGACCTTTTGAAAAGTTCAGCGAGATTTAGCGCATAAATGTATACTCCAATGTCAAAATGCTCATTAGGCTTTCAGCGATCGTGAACGTACACGCACGTTTCACTCACACTTTTACTCGGCTTGTTTGCAACCACGAACAGCTGTCACGGCAAAATCAAATGGCATTGTTTGCAACCACGAACCTGCGTTCGCGTTGGTGAGAAATGTCGGCGAGACCCTAATATAATATCATAAATTGTCGTGGTATTTGTGAAAATTTGTATTGTTTACCGTTTTGCCTTTCTCGTATACAAAGTATACGTAAAGGCTATATGTTCGCTCCAAAAACAAACTTTTTATAGGAGGCTCGTAGACCCATAGTGTTATATAGCCCACTTTTCAGGCACTTAGCCCTAACCGATTTGCTCGCAACAAGTTGCATTCGACGCAGAATCCTGTCCCATTATTTCCTATTGAAAATCTGCCGGATCGGACTATGGGCTCAGAAGTTATGGTCATCATACTTTTTTTTAGGCAACAACGAGTGGAAAAGTCTAGCCCATTTTTCAGGCACTTACCCCTAACCGATTTGCTCGCAACAAGTTGCATTCGACGCAGAATCCCTCCTTAGCCGTGCGGTAAGACGCGCGGCTACAAAGCAAGACCATGCTGAGGGTGGCTGGGTTCGATTCCCGGTGCCGGTCTAGGCAATTTTCGGATTGGAAATTGTCTCGACTTCCCTGGGCATAAAAGTATCATCGTGTTAGCCTCATGATATACGAATGCTGATATGGTAACTTGGCTTAGAAACCTCGCAGTTAATAACTGTGGAAGTGCTTAATGAACACTAAGCTGCGAGGCGGCAATGTCCCAGTGGGGGATGTAATGCCAACGAAGAAGAAGAAGAGAAGAAGCAGAATCCTGTCCCATTGTTTCCTATTGAAAATTGGCCAGATCGGACTATGGGCTCGGTCAATAATAAGCATTCTTGTTTTCTGTATAGCTTTGCTTACAACAATCCAATTATCGTTTCGCATCAACAACTGTCTTACAGACTAGGAAATATTCTTTTGAGTCTTCGGGTTGATTATATTTCATTCACCTACGGGGCAATTTCTATAGTAATTTCCATACCAACAAACTGCCCCTGCTCAGGAAATTACAACCAATTCAGTTAACAATTCAGGAGGTTAATTAAAATAGCAAATGTTATCGTTCAAGCATAGGGGAGCGAAAAAATAAAAAGCCACATGAGTCATGCATAGGTAATCAAATGAATTATCTTATGATCTGTTTTACGTAGTTTACGTCGGGCGGTCGTATCTTGTATTAAACAATTGGAGGTACAGTTTGCCATATCACTAAATAATCTACGACAGGCAGCGGTATCATTTGAACCTCGGCTTGATATGGTAAATCACTACTTGGGCCTATGGACCCGATTCCCGGCTCACTGCACAGTAAACTTAGGATTTATACTGCCGTAGGTTAATGATTGATAATTTTAAATACGAGAAAGTAAAAAAGTCTCCTATTTATTTCGCACAATACTCAATATTTTTCAACCATTCATTTCACTCCTAATAATAGAGGTAATAAACTATAGAGGACGATTGTCGCTGCGGTTCCCTTTGTTATCGTCCCCAAACATGTTGGGTACCTATCTGTCAAAACGTACTGATTTTTCCTTCGTTGACATTTAGTGCCCTATCCTCGCCAGCAAAAGATGTTTCGCCAGTGATGACAGCGACAATGTTCCTCTATAGTTTCATACCTCTATTCTCCTAATAGATCCAATTATAGAATAAAAATGTAGATTCCGAATATTCGCTCTTCTTTGCAACACTACTGAGCAAAGTGTTAAGAGATTGAGTAAAAATTTGCTTAGTCCGGGAACTGGTTTAAAGTGTGACGGAAATGCAATCGCTATGACTGGAATGGGTGCTGCACCTCGTTAATTTAAATCAAATAAAAGCTAAACAAAATTCAGGAAAAGTTGCTTCCTGTCATAAATATCAATTGAATAATGCAGTCGTATGCATGTTAAGCCGGGAATGGGGTAAGGCACCCTATTTTTTTCTCCCTCCGCATCGCTTACTGTCCGTTCTAATCTTTGCCGGCGCAACGCGATGATTCAATTTTTGCCTTTCTCTTAAAACAAAGTTGTTCCGAAAGGCTATCATTTCACTCCGAAAACGAACTGTCTGTCCGTATGTATGTGTGTGCACAAAATCTAAGAAAAACATTAGACAGCTTTTCATGTAGTAATCCTCAACCGATTTTCTTGCAACAAGTTTTATTCGACATGTGGCCAAGCCTAGTTGATCACTTTTGAATTTGATAACGATCGAACGTTGCGTTTGTTATGCAGGAAAAGGTACATCGAACCGTATTAGCGCCGTATAAGGTTGGTGTCTTGCCTAAATGCAGGAAAGGCAGTATCACTACTCTGTGAGTTTAGTTTACTATCGCCATTACCATTCATTGCTAATCATCATTGCATCCGATCACAAATATCCAAATTCTGCTGGTGACAGGGGACTGAAGAGAAGGCCAATACACCTACCCATCATTCATTCAATATGGCGTACAATGTTTTTGTTTTAATTTCATTTAATGCGTGATAACAAAGCTTCGGAAGTATCGACCGGCTATTTTTCGACATAAAACAGCCATACAAACACAAAAGGCTCGATATACCTCAACTAATTGCAAGTTTTCGCCAGGAAAAGTAAATTGCCGATAATTTGTAGCAGTATTCTAGATTAGTTAATTATGTTTGCGTTGGATTGTACCTAATTTTAGAGTCAATACCGGAATTCAGTAAAAGTTTAACGAACAACAGAATAAGATCACTCGCTTGCATACAATAAATGAATCCATGTCACTTACTGCATGGAACTTCACTATCAAAAATATTATCGTTCACTCACTTGGCGCGCTCGTTCACTCATCCAGCAAAACATGCTCTGGATCAAACGGAAAGGAGAAATACCTCCCATTTGGACTACTTGTTGTTCTATGGGTTAAGAATAAGAAATCGATGGAAAGGTTCTGAACAGGCTAGATAGAGGCGAAGGATTCAAGAAGGAAAGGGACAAAACTAATAATGGGATCAAAAGGTAATCCGAAATCGTCTTTTGATAAGATCGGCCCACGATTTCCGGAACGAATGCAAAAACCCCAATCGCGACCTATCTGAGGCATTCCAAGTTCTGACTCGTCCACTTTATTCTGACCCGTGGAAGAGGCAGCAGTGTAAAGAATCTTATTTTTATATTCGCGGTGTGTTTGGGAGGTTTGTGTAACGTGAAAGTGTCTTTATAACCAGTGTAATTAATTATTAGATTTCCTTTCCATAGGCATTGCTAAACGTTATTAAATTAGCAAGTGCGGTACTGTGCATGATTAGAGATAAGCAAACAAAAAGGTAAAACAAAAAGAAAAGATAACCGCTTTGAGTCTCGATCCTTAGCTCATCCATGTGTGCAGCCGTCTAACGGCTTTTTGTTCCCAGTTATTTTTGGACCACCGCTCCCCTCCTGCTCGGCACACCGCCCCTTGAACAACACGTTATTTCCACACTGTTGACCCCACGCGCCAGCAATAAAGTTCCCCAACGTCCGGCCGAAGTTGGAAGGGAGTCGCGCCGACACCATCGCACTCCGGAAGAGCATAAATTTGCACCTGAAGATTATTCACGCGACGACGTCGAGATGGGCCCAGTCCCCTGAAACGGCTGTCATCTGCATACAATTACACTGAAAATAATCAACACGCTCATCCAATGTTCTTTTACACGTAGATCTAACGTGTTTTATAACACACTAGTTTCACTAGTAAACCACGTTAGTTTGAATGCTTCTTCCCATGTGCATCTAACGTGTTTCATTATTTTTCATTTTGACTAACAATCCACGTTAAATTCATCGGAAATAGTATAGAATCGATACCACTTGCCAATCCTGTTCATTTTAACGTGTTTTAAACATCGATTTCTTTAGGTTCATTATACTAAACCCCTTGTTAAGCATGGTGAGAAAAACTTTGTGATTTCATATTTACAACACATGAACTGCAGTTCAGCGTGGTTCAAACGGTAAGAACGGCAACGGAGATAAATTTTACAAAAGGTAAGTTCAAGGCCTAGTCTTTTCTTAATACTTAATACTAAATAATTGAATTTACAGTTACAAGCGACCGACAGCTGTTCGTATATTCCAGCAGCATGGAACAGATTTTTGGCAGCAGGATGTAGACGACATTCCATATAAGTGGCACCATTGGATTATTTTGTGCCATGCACACTAGTCGGATGTTTAGTTCTCGATGCAATAATAAATTATTTTAAAAAGTAAATTCTAAAATGCGTTTAATTAATGTTTGTAGATAGTTTACATTTAGAAGCAATCCATAATGATTTAACGTGTTTTTCATATGTATTCTTCTAGTAGTTCAAATGAATCAATCGTTTTGAATTTTGACATTTGCAACTGGAATTACACGTTAATTTAGTATGAAACTCAACTAGTGAAGATTCACGTGTGGAACCAGTAGTATGAGCGTGTATAATATTTTCAGTGTATGATTGAAGCCGAAAACTTGGTGCTAGCTGTCAAGATGTGGCTTTAAGCACGGAACACAGTGACGCATGCGACAATATCGCTCGGGGACAGATTCAATTCGGATAAAAAATAAATAAACAGCATAATTTTATTTTATGCTCGATTTTGGGCTGTTGTTAAAAAAAAGCGCATCATCTAAAATATGTTTCTAAACATTATTGCAATTATTAGCTGATTCGTTCATTTCAGATACACATGTTTCGCGCAAAATTATCAGCACTGGTTTTTGTCAGAATAACAAATACCAGAATAATAATAATAACAAATTTGTCAAGTCTGCCTGATACCCATGTCGATAGTTTGATAGATGTCTGAAGGAATTTGAAAAATATTTGGAATTGTGATAAAGAATGGGCCAAAAAATTATTATTCTGTCAACACACTAATGGTCCAGTTTAAAGCAAAGTTTTATCCACAATCAGATCAGATCGAATGCAAAGAAAAAAGGTTTCAATAGTGTTTCATAAAACAACTGTCGATGACACGTACAATGATTAAGTAGATTAATTTATCTTAGTTTCGATGCCCACATTATAGTGAGCTCAATTGTGTAGCCAAAGCGTTTATGCGTCAAGATCAAATAGATGAATTGATTTCGTCAACTGAAATGTAGGTGTGCTGTCTCATATCTTATAGTGGCAGTTCAATAATTATCGAATTACCCTGTTTGAAGAGCAAGATCACTTTTGATAGATTTACATTTTAATGGTTTTGAGGAGTGCACCAGCCTTTTTTAAGACTGGGTATTTCTTAAATCTTCGAACTAGCACTTTCAAGCTTAATTATTCGCTAAATGAGACGGACCTTAATGTGTGTTCTCATTCGGATTCTGATGAACTTATTTCTCGAAGGCCCTGTAAACATACTGTGAAACAATATTAAATTTCCTGCTCAGGCATCCCTAAATTGTCAAAATCGGGTGATAATTGACAGAGTTACAATATATTTATTTAATTGCTCTCAAAGTTTGCCTAACCCAGTTAATTTGGTCATGTACAGCATTTTACGAGCGCTAATGACCGCCTCAATTGAACTCAGTTTTAGGGCTGTGAACCATTCCACCGAATCGTTTAACTTTCAGTTAAAATTTGACAATTCGATGGTTATTTTCCCATTGTGGTTAAAATTTCAGCCCGAAGCCGGCCTATTTGAGTATTGACAGATCTAAAGTTATTTGGAACAAAATGGATTTGGAGCCCGAGCCAATTTTCTCACGACCAAAGTTAAGCAATCGAACTGCCAAATCTTACCATGCTCCAGAGCAAGGTTATTCTTAACCAAAGAGAAACAATCATCGAACTGTCAAATTTTAACTAAAAATTAAACTACAGATATTAGGGTGGCTCAAAAAATACTTTTTTAATTTTTTTGATGGGTAGCCCTCTTATTCGGATGCCCTGATGTTCTGGAGAAAATTTCAACCAAATCGCTCAACGTTTGGGCGGTGCTGAACTCGTTGGAAGTTTATATGGAAAAATGTATGCAGAAATATCCATAAACAGTGATTTACAGTTGGACGGCACAATTTACGATCAAGAACCATGATACTCATTCAGTTCTTAAATAATTAAATACATAATGTTATGCTGAAAATCGCGAAAAGATTAGAGTTTATTACGCAAAGATATTAGCATTTTACTGAAGTGTTGTAGGGGTGAATTTATTTCTTTTCAAAGGTAAAAGAAACGAAATTTGCTCAAACTCCATTTTAGAGAAATGCTAATAACTTACCCGGGAAAACTCTAATCTTCTCGCGGTTTTCTGCATAACATTCTGTATTAAATTCTCCAAGATCTGAATGAGTATCATAGTTCTTCATCGTGAGTTTAGTAGTCTAGCTGCAATTTACTGTTTATGGATTTTTCTGCACACATTTTTGTATATAAACTTCCACCGAGTTTAGCACCGCCCAAACGTTGACCGATTTGGCTGAAATTTTCTCAGGAGCATCAGGGTATCAAATAGAACCGAATAAGAGGGCGGCCTATCAAAAAAAATTGAAAAAAGTTTTTCCCATACTAATGTGAGCCACCCTAACAGATATCTTATCTATGGTTAAACGAATCGGTGGAATGGTTCACAGCTTTAGAGTGAAATCATTAGTGATTCAGTTTCATTCCAAATTTTTGACCACTATTCTAGTTTGAATCTAGAGTAAAATAGAACAAACTCGCTGGTTTCTCCAGCAATGTTCCATTCATGTTTTTCAAATTTTCAATTAAATGAAATCATTATGTTGCTGCCAAAAAAGGCGCCGTAATTGCAAAGTGGATTGATCCGTAGATAAAATTACGCATTCATACACCAAAACAATTGAAAAATATTTGAATCTCGTGATTCAATCGTGGTTCGAAATTAATTTATTGACTTTGTTCGTTGATAATTTCGGCAGATTTTGATAATTATTATATTGTGGTGGCTATTACCTCACGTAAAATGCTGGATAAATGACGAAAACAGAACAATATAACTTAAGTTATTGAAATTAAAATTTTCACGATCGAAAATCATTTGGCAATACATAATTAAATACCCGCGCGAAATGAAATCGGTGCAATATGAACGGAGCTTTAAACTTCAAGAACAGCACTAGCGCCACACCCACAAACGGTGGCTTCAAGAACTAGCGCTTGCTTCACGGGGTTGGATGGACCCACCTAGTGTCCTATAAGAAGAGTAACGTCATGTGCCACGTTTGACAGGTCTCCTGCTCGTTTGGAACGCGCATTTGTATGGAACTGACAGACGATTCTGTTCCAATTCTGACACTTGACGACACTGTTATTATAGTCACTGTAAGCCCACCAACCATTTAGGTGGCATTCATTAACACGCTTTGTTCACTGGGTGAACCAACGCGGTCGTTCCGTCGCGACGCAGGAGGAAGACTTCGGTAAACTAGAAGCACGTGAGTAAGCTTGTGATGGGAGACCTACAAATGTAGTTTTGTGAAGAAAGCGTTTACGAGAAAGCGAAGCTGCGAAGAGTTTTCTTATTGGAATAGCATCAATAGCATAGGTGAAAGCATGTAGAAAATCCGCACAGTTAGGTAGTTATGCTGAAACTTTAAACTAATGGAAAGGAAGTGAGACAGAAGGATACCCGATTAAAAGAAATGACTCGCTGTAAGGAATAATTCTAAGACGAATTAAGTACTGTCCATTTAATTCCACCAGTTAATTTTCGTTATCTTTGCAGATACGTATTTCGACCACAACTGTGTGGTCGTCTTCAGTGTCTTGTACTTGACTCGACTACAAGACACTGAAGACGACCACACAGTTGTGGTCGAAATACGTATCTGCAAAGATAACGAAAATTAACTGGTGGAATTAAATGGACAGTACTTAATTCGTCTTAGACGGTTTAATACATTCCACTAAAAGAGCTTAATATATTTTTCCCAAGGAATAATTGTTAATAGTCTGTTATAAGTGTTTGATGATGTATGTGGACTAGAACTTCCTTCCGATGATTGCACTGATCTAAAGGTTATTTTCACGTTTCGTTCGTTTCATTTGTTGTAGTTTGGTTGATGTTGTATTCCGAGTTGGGACTGCTAGGGAAACTCAGTCCTCCACTTTATCTCTGAAGCTTTCGGATAGGGTTTCGGGAAGAACTTGGCCAGTGATGATAAACCGTCGCTCATGTGCATTGTCTGGTAGAAAAACGTATTTTGGATTACTTTCTGAAACTGTTAAGAGTTGCGAACCGATTATTTTAAGAACTAGAGCCTCTACTAGCACGTTCGGGTAGTTGATTGAAAATTGAACCCGCCCTGAAGCGGAGTTTAGCCGGGCAACAAAACGACAAGTGGTCCTCGGAAGAGGTGGCGCTTAAGCCATTTGTTAAAACAAGTACTAGCGCACTAGTAGAGGGTTAGTCCGTCAGGCGGGCTACAAATTAGCACTAACTGCGTACGAACCAATCACCCAAAATGAGAAGCTGAGTTCGGGTATACCACCCAGATACAGGGTACCAAAAACGATGTTGGGTAGAGTGCCATTGTACCGCGGATGACAGGCGTTTCACCCTCCTGGCTGGTGATGAATCGAGGCCGATGCAAAAGCAGTATGAACAGTACGAAACTTATGCACAAATCGGAGTCGCTCACCACATGGTGATGAATCAAAACCGAAGCTAAAGCAGTGCGAATAACATGAAACATATTCATATTCATATAGGTGGCACTCGCCAGCTTTGGGAACATAGATATTGATCGGTTCATTCAGGATGCATCATTTATCGTTCCGCTTCAATTTCTTTCGCAAAATATGAGTGAATGAGAGCTACTTGATGCGATTTCCAGTAACCCTGCTTATAGGATTGATTTCGAAATATCCCTTTACTCTCTTGAGAACAATAAAGCGGCACTACCGCATTAACACAGTCAAAGCAGCCATTAACGACGCAGCGGAGAACAACGTCGGGTATATGGGTCGAAGTCGACGGAACGATTGGTTCGACGAAGAGTGCAGACAGATTCTGGAGGAGAAGGACGCAGCGCGGGCGGTCGCGCTGCAGCAAGGTACCCGGCAGAACGTGGAACGTTATAGACGGAAGTGGAGACAGCAGACCCGCCTTTTCAGGAGAAGAAACGCCGCCTGGAAGAAGCGGAGTGCGAGGAGATGGAACAGCTGTGCCGTTCTCAAGATACACGCAAGTTCTATCAGAAGCTCAACGCATCCCGCAAAGGCTTCGTGCCGCGAGCCGAAATGTGCCGGGATAAGGATGGGAGCATCTTGACGGACGCACGTGTGGTGATCGAAAGGTGGAAGCAGCACTACGAGGAACATCTGAATGGCGCTGAGAGTACAGGCAGTGAAAGTCAAGGCAGCGGAGGAGATGACTACGTCAGTTCAGCGGACGATGGAAGCCAACCAGCCCTCACCTTGAGGGAAGTTAAGGATGCCATTCAACAGCTAAAGACCAATAAAGCAGCTGGTAAGGATGGTATCGGAGCTGAGCTCATCAAGATGGCCCCGGAAAAGCTGGCCACTTGCCTGTACAAACTGATAGTCAGAATCTGGGAAACTGAACATCTGCCGGGGGAGTGGAAGGAAGGGGTTATATGCCCCATCTACAAGAAAGGCGACAAACTGGAGTGTGAGAACTTTCGAGCGATCACCATCCTTAATGCCGCCTACAAAGTGATATCCCAGATCATCTTCCGTCGTCTGTCACCATTAGTGAACGAGTTCGTGGGAAGTTATCAAGCCGGCTTCGTTGACGGCCGCTCAACAACGGACCAGATCTTTACTGTACGGCAAATCCTTCAAAAATGCCGTGAATACCAAGTCCCAACGCACCATCTGTTCGTTGATTTCAAGGCGGCATACGACAGTATAGACCGCGTAGAGCTATGGAAAATTATGGACGCGAACAGCTTCCCTGGGAAGCTTATCAGACTGATCAAAGCAACGGTGGATGGTGTGCAAAACTGTGTGAAGATTTCGGGCGAACACTCCAGTTCGTTCGAATCGCGCCGGGGACTAAGACAAGGTGATGACAAGGATTTCGTGCCTGTTGTTTAACATTGCGCTAGAAGGTGTCATGCGGAGAGCCGGGTGTAACAGCCGGGGTACGATTTTCAACAGATCCAGTCAATTTATTAGCTTCGCGGATGACATGAACACTGTCGGCCGAACATTTTCAAAGGTGGCAGAACTGTACATCCGCCTGAAACGTGAAGCAACAAAAGTTGGACTGGTGGTGAATGTGTCAAAGACAAAGTACATGCTTGTGGGCGGAACCGAGCGCGACAGGGCCCGCCTGGGAAGCAGTGTTACGATAGACGGGGATACCTTCGAGGTGGTCGAGGAATTCGTCTACCTCGGATCTTTGCTAACGGCTGACAACAACGTTAGTCGTGAAATACGAAGGCGCATAATCTGTGGAAGTCGGGCCTACTACGGGCTCCAAAAGAAACTGCGGTCAAAAAGATTCGCCACCGCACCAAATGTGTCATGTACAAGACGCTAATAAGACCGGTTGTCCTCTACGGACATGAAACATGGACAATGCTCGAGGAGGACTTGCAAGCACTCGGAGTATTCGAGAGACGGGTGCTTAGGATCATCTTTGGCGGTATGCAAGAAGACGGTGTGTGGCGGCGAAGAATGAACCATGAGCTCGCCCAACTCTACGGCGAACCCAGTATCCAGAAGGTAGCTAAAGCCGGAAGGGTACGATGGGCAGGGCATGTTGCAAGAATGCCGGACAGCAACCCTGCAAAGATGGTGTTCGCTTCCGATCCGGCAGGTACGAGACGGCGTGGAGCGCAGCGAGCGAGATGGGCAGACCAGGTGCAAAACGACTTGGCGAGCGTGGGGCGTATCCGAGGATGGAGAGTTGCGGCCTCGAACTGTGTATTGTGGCGTCAAATTGTTGATTCAGTGTTATCTGTTTAGATGTAAACTAAATTAATGAATGAACCCGCATTATCTAGCTCCAGGGTTGAAAGATGTCAAAGTCAATGCAGTGAAAAATATTGCGTGAACAGAGAAAACTTCTAATTTTGCGGAGCAAAGAAAAGTTTCAAAATCGCATAATTTTTAGAAGAAAATTTTTTTCAGTGGAAATTTTTTTTCAGAAACCCCACCCCCCCCACCCACAAACTTTCTGGCTACGCCACTGCTCTTCAGGAATGTGATATCGATTTTAAGTAAGGAACAAAACAAAGTTTCTGATGATAAAGTTGAGCAAAGAAAATCTTCTTAGGCTATGAACCATTCCACCGATTCGTTTAACTTTTAGTTAAAATTTGACGCTTTGATGGTTATTTTCCCATCGTGGTTAAAATTTTACTCCGAAGCGGACCCATTATGACAGTTATGACAGATTGGTAGTTATTCGGAACGAAATGGATTTGGCGCCAATTTTCTCGCGAACAAAGTTCAAGTCAAATCTAACCATGCTCCGGAGCAGGGTTATTTTTAACCACGGCGAAATAACCATCGAACTGTCAAATTTTAACTAAAAGTTAAACATGGAATGGTTCACAGCCTTCCACTTATTCTGAATGATGCTCTTGTTATTATGTTGGCATCGTCGGACCGACCTCGGCACTCGAACCGCAAACCTGCTGAAGAAAGAAGAAGGAAGTGCTTCGGGTATGTAGGGCGCCCCCTACGATAGCCGCCGGTAGTCGGGGCACCATCAATGCGGAAGTTTCCTTCACTGGAACTGGTGGATCACCTCGCCGCCGGGGGAAGTCAGGAGGATTCGAGTGAGGAAGTTTGTGGAACAACCGCCGATGGATCGAGACAACGTAGCAGTGGATCTCAGCAAGCCAGTCGGCGAACTAGCCTAAACTAGGGGCCGGAATTTTAGAAGAAGTGCATGAGCACAGCACTCCCCCGAAGTAGTCGCAGGATCGAGGCAAGGAGAATAAGGGACCTGGTTTATCCGGGAGGCACATTTTAGCTTAATCCCTTGTAAAAAAAACACACACACAGACACACGCACACTACAAACGAACTGACAGCCATTTGTTCAGCTGAGTCGATTGGTATATTACATTATGGGTCTCCGAGCCTTCTATCAAAAGTTCTTTCTTGGAGTGAAATGATAGCCTTTCGGTACAACTTTATTGTACGAGAAAGGCAAAACACATGCTTCTACTCCTCTGCTAACTTCCGAATGGATCCGATCCGAACTGGAGCTTTTGGCTCGAATACGGGTCAGTAAGTGGATTGATCTTTTTTTTGTCACTTTGCATCGCTATCAATTACGCTGCTCTTACCGAATGAGTTTACGGAAAATTTGGTCAAATTACAGCGGTCAAAGTGACAGCTGAGCCAGAGAAATATCACTTTTACCTTAAACGGAATAATGGTACGGAATAGTTTTCCCTAAAGAGGCTGCACTCATAACAAAGAGAAGTGTCAAAATTGGAACAGCGCATTTGCTGTCAAATCAGTTGTTCCAATCGAGCACAAGGTTGTTATAGGTAGGAGTATTGCGTCTCTTTGTTTTTCCAGACTCGTTAGTTTTCCCCAAGGAAAAGTGACAGCTCCATTTACTTTACACAGCAGGCGTTATGAGCGTTACGATATTATCTGTACTTTTCAGCTCCGTACTGCTCACGGAATTTCAGTAGCGGAATCATTACGTAACCATTCCGTGTCCTATCTATTTGTACAGAACTTATCTGCAGCGCACTAGCCTTCAACGACGATTGCTCATAGTACCATCGGACATCGAAGCATGAGCATGCTACTACTCGTTGTGCTTATATTAACTGGTTGTCTGCCGTACGCTGAGCTGTTACTTAGCTCGTAAGTTTGTTCTCTTATGTTTTGGTTAACAGTCACTAATTAATATGCTCGTAATTTCAGGGGAGCGGAGGAAAACTGTCGGAAGAACATCACGGAAATCAGTCCTAGTTTGAGTCTTCTCGAAGATATACCGTCAGATGCAACTCTTATCCAGTTTTGTGAAAACAATATCACGAACATTGATAAACATTCGTTCAAGAAGTTCACCGAGTTGGAGCGGTTGAATTTAGATAAAAATCCGCATTTGAAATTTCCTTCCGATGGCACAACATTTATTCAACAAGAAACTCTGATCGATTTCCAGTGCTTCCAATGCGGATTAGAAAAAATCTTCAATCAATCGTTAGTTGGAATGCCACGGTTGGAGCATTTATATCTTACAGAGAATAAGATTGATCAAATCGAAAGCAATGCTTTCCAGCAAAACCGCAACTTAAGAGTGATCATTTTACGTTCGAATTTGTTAAAACGCGTTCCAAGGGAAATGCTTCTAAATGTTAATGAAATTCAAACGGTGGATTTAAGCCACAACGAAAAGCTCGCAACTGAGGACGACCAGCCATTCTTAAATAGTGATGCCCTGCAAGTATTATTATGTGATGGATGCGGTTTCGAAATCGTGCATGAAAAAACTTTTTCTGGACTACTCAATCTAAGCCATCTTTACTTGCGAAAGAACAGAATCGCTGAAGTGCATGCTCGTGCATTTTTCCACATGTCACTACGACCAAAATTAAAACAGAACCTTCTGGTTTCACTAGAATTCAACCAACTTCAACGCATCGATTCTGAAGTGAAAATTGGTCTACAACTATGTCTGTATGGTAACAAAGACTTGGAGTGCTTCCTCAGAACACTATCCGATAAAGATAGTTTTGTCTGTCCCAATTCGACTCAACCGGAAATCGAATGTATTCCACCGACGACCACCACGGGTGGTCCAACAACTGGCAAATTCAACACTTTATCATCATCACCGTTTGCCGATACTACCAACAAAGCTGGCAGCAATAAATCAAGGCAGATTATAAATGCCTCTATCACTAAACATCAGCCTAGTAATGCAGTGAAACCCAACGAGCTTCCAGTACAAATTTTGGCCATTTTCGAGGCTCACATCAGTGGTTACCTCAGACTGTTATCTGCAGCGCAAATCGTCGCTTTGGTTCTATTGTTCGTAGTTTGGCTCAAGTTGAAAAAGTTGAATCTTGAGATTGACAGATATGCAGAGAGAATAGACCTATGCAGAAGATCACCAAATTCACTCATCCAAAGGATTTTAACCAAGGTGAATACAAACAGGTGTAGCAGTATGCCAATTACATGATTAAGCCATCTTGGATTTTTATATGGGGCAGCCACCGAGTTTGTTTATGTTTTGCACTGAAAATGAATTTTTCACCCCCGCGCTAGTCTCTCCCATCTACTGTCGAAATGATTGAACCCTGATATAAGAACCCTGATTTTAACATTTCAGCGGGACGTTCACTCGAACAATAGTTCATTCAACGTCCATTATACTATCCCCTCAAATGTCAGAATTGATTAAGGGATTTTTTTTTGCGTTCGTTGGATCATTTTCGGTAAGTAGGCCTTGGACGTTTCTTTTTCTGCGCTCTATGGGAAGATCCATTAATTACGTAACGCAAAAATTGGACTTTTCAACCCGCCCTCCCCGCACACACACTTTTTATATGAAGCTTCTGAAAAAATGTATGGATCGTCACACTTCACTCCCCCCCTCCCCCTCTGAGCGTTACGTAATTTGTGGACGTTCCCTAATGTAAATTTTCTTATTTTTAGGTTTTGAAGAAACATTTATCGACGAAGTTTTTTTGAGGTTTTTTGAAATATCGTTTCTCGATGATCATTTAAGTTCCTTGTCGTTCGCTTTCATTCAAGTTATTTGGTTGAATTTCCCAGAGAAGCATTTAGTATGATAAATTACTTATAATCTAATTTAGGTTCAGTAGTTTTCGTGGAGAATCACGAGTTGCATTTGCTACTGAGAGAACCATCCATCGTTCACACCGCGAAAATCGGACGACTGCGGTGGGCCGGGCACGTAGCCAGAATGTCGGACAGTAACCCGGTGAAAATGGTTCTCGACAACGATCCGACGGGCACAAGAAGGCGAAGTGCGCAGCGGTCAAGGTGGATCGATAAGATGGAAGATGACTAGCGGACCCTCCATATACTGTGTGGTTACACAGAAAGAAAAATCATTAATGAAATCAAAAAAACTATAGACACTATAGGTTCCATAGACGAGCTGAGGCGAAGGCGAGTGTAGCCAAACGAACTGTCAGTTAGTGTAGCCAAACGAGCATGACGTCACGATTGCAATCCATGCAACGGAGCGTGTGACGTCAAATTCGCGTGGTACACTGTGAAAAAGTGGAAAAACACACTTAATCGAAATGACCCAACCGTGCCTGCGCTCGTCTATGGAACCTATAGTGTCTATAAAAAAAACCATTGGATAAAATAAAAAGTTTCATTGGTTCTTTTTCGTAGAGAGTTGCGAATGTTTAAAATAAAAGTACGCAAACTTTTGTTACCCCCATTGTTCAAAAGTTGCATAGCACTCTGAAATTAAAAGTATGAACTTTTAAATTAACTTTGTAGAACTATCTAATCAAGAAGATCGAAACTAAATATAGAAAATGAGAGTGTAATATTTTTATTCTAAAACGTATGCTATTTCCCCAAAACAGTACCTCCCACCTTTTACCCACTAGTAAAGTTTTTCTTTTAAATTGATTTTGAATGAATAGTCAAGAATAGTATAACTTTTTTATTTCATATCTGTTCAATTGGATTATAAATGCTACGACAGGATGTCATGTTCTACATCTGAACATTGAGTATACTCAATCCAGTTGAAACCCGAAATTGGGTGCTAGCGTAGTTGGATTTTTCTCACAATCCGAACGTTAAACCAACCTTCGGAAGTGGTGCGCTGAATAGCTTTTCGCGATATGAAATCAGCGCACCACTTCCGAAGTTAGGTTTAACGTACGGATTGTGAGAAAAATCCAACTTCGCTATCCCCCAATTCCGGTTTTCAACTGGATTGAGAATAACTTTTCTTCAATTAAGTGCAACGTAGACATCTTAGCGATCTATAAATTGAACCACAGTTCTCATGCCAGTCAGGAATGAAAAAAACAAGCAATTTATCTGTAAAAATAGAAAAACGGAAAATCTTGTAAGTTCTATGATATCGAACATAGTGTGCTTTAATTCCAACCAGCTGCACCAATTTCACGCCATAAAGTGTGGGTGGGTGGTTTGCTCTGTGCACTCGAGTCAGGACATACCGCGGTATTAAATTTCGTTTATTGTCAGATTCGTCACTTCCACTTTGTTGATAATAAAATTATGACTTACCTATAAATTCCATATGCAGCTCGATTTATTCCTGCAGAATGAATTAAGGAGCTCTTCCAAATTCTGCGAAAAAGTAAATCCCGGCACCACCGAAAAACTCTGTACGGAAATTTCCCGTTCAAAGAAAATATCGGTCGTGCCATTGGTTTGTGCTTTTTCGAAAAACTAGCGGATGACTGCTACTGTCAGTCAATCAGCTTCTCGCATGCATATTGACAGTTTAACAATTTTATACTTGAAAAGATGAACTTTTAAATTTACACTCAGAAAAGATGAAAAATACTGTGAAATTAAACATATAACTTTTGATTAATCAAAACTAACTTTTATTTTAAAGATAATTTCGTACTTTTTCAATTGAAAGTCCTTAGATTTTGATAGCACAACTTTTATTTTTTCTGTGTTAACGACGTGTATGGCTACATATAGCCACGGATCGAGCCAAATAGAGAAGACTCTTATATGCCGCACAGGCCACTTCAGCCTTAGTCTGAATAAATAAATAAATAATAATGGTTTGCAACCAGCACAATGGTCGGATTCGTCAAATTTCACGACATAAATCGATAACTCGAAAACTAGCAATGGGTAATGTTTTCAACATAACCGCGAGTAGACGTAGGACTTGTATAAACGTTACGTATTTACATTTTACTTCTAACTTTTGGATCTATGAAGTTTGATTATAGTATTGATATTGGATACGACAACTTCCATGCTGTGTAGAATTATTAGCAATTTGTTTATTCAAAACTTCCTGAAATAAAACTAATAATTAAATACATAATTAGAATTGCTTTGTTTCTAATGCTCTGTCTCATTTGGAGAATTAAACTGAAATTAAACTTAAAAATGACATTTCAATAATTATCGAATAACCCTGCTCGCAGAGCAAGATTACTTTTGACAGACCCTAACTATTAAGCCCTTATTTACTCAAGCAAATGTAGGGTATTTATAGATTTCTCATTGATGATAGTATTTGAAGTTTAATTTTTTGTGGGATTTTTTTTAAACATTTACATGTAATACAGCGAAATGTTCTAATCTAAAATGGATATTAACACTATTGCTGATTGTGCATCTTTAATTGCTAATGCCTTCTAAAAATAAATGAAAGTAATTATTTTAATCAAATTTTTATTTTCATCAGTGTACATAGTTGATTTTTTTCGCTGGGGAATCCGAACTGTTATAGTATAACCATATTTTAATGTAGGGGAAAGTGGGGTAAGATGGCCATATGGGGCAAGACAGCCAACGTTAATTATGCTTTAGGAGAGCATTATATTCACATTATTATTACAAGGGATGGTTCACAATAATGTAAATGGGCTATACAACTGAAAAATGCACTTTTACAACCTCACTTGTTCTTGTAATATTGATTTGAAGATGGTTTAGTTAAAATTCGAATTTTCTTATAATTTTCTAGTAACAATTGAAGCCTAAATTACACATTTTTCAGGACAAATTGATATTTACCGAAGTTTTTATATAACTATAGCCTATATACAATAATAATTTGAGGAGGTTCACAGTAATTAGGTTTGATAGGATATAAATCTGAAGGGCCCTCCTTAGCCGTGCGGTAAGACGCGCGGCTACAAAGCAAGACCATGCTGAGGGTGGCTGGGTTCGATTCCCGGTGCCGGTCTAGGCAATTTTCGGATTGGAAATTGTCTCGACTTCCTTGGGCATAAAAGTATCATCGTGTTAGCTTCATGATATACGAATGCAGAAATGGTAACTTGGCTTAGAAACCTCGCAGTTAATAACTGTGGAAGTGCTAATTGAACACTAAGCTGCGAGGCGGCAATGTCCCAGTGGGGAATGTAATGCCAATGAAGAAGAAGAAGAAGAAGAAGGATATAAATCTTTGGATATACGTTGGCCTGGGGCGGTATTGCCAACTGTATAAAAACAAGGTCATCTCCAGGATTAAGAGTCGCCAAACCCTTGAATGCATTAAAAAAATAATCAAAATAGTTTCTGCGTGAATCAGAGATGATTTAGAACAAAAGATATGGTTTTAACAGTAAAAATTAGTTTTAGGCAAATTCTGATATTGTCGTAGTGCCAGTTGTCGAGAAATCAACATGAAATACGACATTTTTAAACGAAGCATCATTCGAACATAATCCATAGACAGGGTTCGGATTTCTCACTCACTCACGCGACAACAGATCGCTCCACCATCCATTTTATCCGGATAAATTACAGTGCGATAAACTCCGGCACAAGCGATGGTGCGAAAAATTGTTATCCCTCTTCCCATGTTTCGTGAAAATCAAATGCTGCTTACTTTGCTTCTCCGAACTGACTGCATACGACGATGCGCCACGATAAGTAGTAGGTTTAATACAGCAGTTTTTCTATTTGCTTTCAATCAGTTCTTGTGGTGGTATTGCTATAGTGGGCGCTCTAAACATTTTGAAATTGTTTTGGGTTCGACTCCCGTCGCGGATCCACATTTTTGTGAGCATGCTTTTTTTAACTTATCTGGAGACGTGGCGAGGTGGAGAATTTGGAGGCGCAAAAATAAATTATCCGGCAAGATGGCGCTCACGAGTTTATCGTCCGTCTCTTCCTATCCGGATAAAATATTGTGTGAGAACACTTGCTCACAGGAGAATATGGAAAAACTGCACTCCGCTGTTTGGATCAATCCTGGGTTTTTGTTCATATGAGTGAGAATTCCGAAGCCTGCCCATAGAAGTGCAAGAAATGTGTTCCCTATTCTAAATAAATTTAGCAAACTTTTGATATAGTTTTTGGTCCATGCTCGTCTTTCCCTGAGGGGGTGGTCATATTGCCCCATATGGTAAATATAGGCATCATAAAAACACCTTTTTTAAAGCCACTTTATAAGATACTGAAACGTTATTAATCAGTGTTTATTGATACTTATGTCAGAGACGGGTCATCATAAAGGTGTTTCATGGAAAAATCAGCAGAATTTGAAGGAGTGTCACTATTTTACAAGGGTTACCGCTTAGGATGGCCATCTTGCCCCACTTTCCCCTACATGTCGTTTACTTTCCCTATTCGCATAAGCGTCCCATGTCAGTTTTCTTCAACTTGTGAAATATGCCGTTGAACCAAACTCGTTCTACATGGATAAATTAAAAAAAATCTAATAAATCGATAAAACCAGCAATCTTTCTGAAAATGTGGCATAATATTCTTTATCTGTATACATTGCTATGGAACTATTAAATGGACCATAATTAAATTGATGTTTTGTGTGAAAGTGAATCAAAATCTGGAATGTTACTGTTATGCGAATAAATAGCAAGATGGGACAACACAAGTGGGTTTTGATTTTCAAATTTCTAGAACAAAAGCTATTATTATATCAGTTTTTCTTAAAGATGAGTTCATGTTAAGCTTATTTCTGAAGGAAGATGAAAAGTCGTCAAAAATCGACATGGGACTCTTATGTGAATCGTGGCAGTTTAGTACCAAGCACTACTTAACATATGGTCAGTCATATGACATGACTCGTACCCATCCCGGGATCATGTGGATTATGAAACCAATCACCTGGATGAGCAGACCAAATCTCTCTAATTTTAATCTTCTTCATCCATCATCGTTGCCCTCGCTGCCTCAGCCATCATCGGCCTCCAGCCGTGAACTCCGAGCGATGCGATGGGCGATTGCATCCATCGCAACCGACACCACTGCATCCGACCATCATCAAGCACAGAATGATAAAAAAATGCGCCCAAAATGCGAGCTAAAAGCACGTCAGTACGCGCTGCTGTCACAAATTGCATTGACTCGCACACGGCAGGCACTGCTTCTTTTATACACAAAGAAAATCTTCCGATAGACCCGAAGGCCCGTGACATTCCGCATTCTGATGTCCGTGTTAGAAATGCACGGGATTGGTTACATATGAAATTTTTACTGGCTTTGACAAGAATTGAAATTTTCAATAGCTTATCGTTAACCTTCTGTCTGTGCTCAAAAAAACTTACGTTGTCTGTGCTCTGGGGTCAAATTGACCCCAAATTGAAATTGCTATAACTTTTTCAATGTTTGGCCAATTTTGGATTTTTTGGACTGTTTCGAAAGATAATTTAATCATCTTTCAGGTCGTTACCAAATATTGACTATAGGTGGGCGGGTACATCGCGGGGAGGGGTTTTAGTAAACAAGGGTACAAAAACAGCGATTTTTCATGATTATTTTACTTATATCCGAAAATCCTACCCATTTTGAACTGCAACTTTTTTAAAAAGGCTATGCAGGAAGGCATGTGCTTTGGCATGAGGCGTTGATAAGTTTAGAACTCGGTCGCCAGGTGGTGGTATATTTGAATTCATTATTTTAGACTACTCAAGATATTCCGATATATAGAATTCTCCTCAGTGTTAATATTCTTATCAAACAAATTAAAAAATGAGAAGAAGTGCTCATTATATTGAGCACCGCTTTGTAGTACTAGTCATCCTGAACAATGTTGCCGAATACAACTTTGGTGTAGGTATGGGGGATCTCAAGCTAAAGCAATATTTCATATATGCAAGAATATTGCAAGTACACTAGCGCCGCCTATTTGTAAATTTCCTTATTATTTATTCCGTCAAATGACAGTCTATTGCGACCAGACGAACTTTGTTACAGACGTCATCTTTACAAATTTCAAAATTGTGCGATAAGAATATTTACAATGAGGAAAATTCCATATATCGGAGTTACTTGAGTAGTGTAAAATATTGAATTCAAATATGCTGCCACCTAGCGACCAAGCGCTAAACTAATCAATGCCTCATGTCAAAGCAGACGCCTTCCTGCATAACCTTTTTGAAAAGGTGCAGTTCAAAATGGGTAGGATTTTCAGATATAATAAAATAAGCATGAACAATCACTGTTTTTGTACCCTTTTTTACGAAAACCCCTCCCCGCGATGTACCCGCCCACCTATAGTCAATCTTTGGTAACGACCTGAAAGATGATTAAATTATCTTTCGAAACAGCCCCGAAAATTCAAAATTGGCCAAACATTAAAATAGTTATAGCAATTTCAATTTGGGGTCAATTTGACCCCAGAGCACAGACAACGTAAGTTTTTTGAAAAAAAGGACACTGTAGCGCATATTTTCAAGATTTTTCAAGCGAATGTGCACATAGGAGACAGATCTCGGCGAGTTTTACCAAACTACCAAAAATTAGGAGAATCGGTTGACAACTAAAAAAATGGCAGCCACTCAAAGTGGCCTGGGGTCATATTGACCCCAGAGCACAGACAAAAGGTTAATAATCTTATGTTTCAATGAAATAGACAAAATGGTGGAGAGTGTCCGAGTCGATTGAAATATAAATCTTAAAAATCCATCGAAAGATAAAGGCGCTAGTAACGTTCAAAATCTTCCCTTCCAGCGTAACGCTCTCGATTTCCAAAAATCTAATGACACCCAGTATAGTAAAGAAAGACGTAAGTCCTACGTCAAAACCATCAGTGCTAGAGTTTTGACGTCTTCAGAAGAAATGATCTACAAGAAGAGATCAATTTTTGCCCCATAAAACATCCTACCGACTTTTCCCACGATTTAGTCGGTTTTCGTCGGTTGGATCGGCCTACTTTGTAACCGACTAATCGGTTGTTTGTTGCACAGACGCTTATGGGAGCTTTACAGGGGCGTTTAGCGATTAAACAATACATTAAATCGGCCAACCAAATCAACAGATTTAAAGCAATTTAGTTGACAGATTAATCAGCTAACGTAGTCTAGCCCAAAAAAGCAGTTAAACCGATGAAATCGAACGATCAAGTTCTATAGAATCGCATGATTAGTCAACTAATTCAATTAAATAATAAAATATAGCCGACGAAATCGGTTGATTAATCAACTGATTCAGATTAATAATAAAATATAGCAGACTAAATCGGATGATGAAAAGAAAGTTAATTGGTCGATTAGTTATTATATTCTAATAAATAGTAGACGTTTCCCGATGAAATCGGTTGTTTTTGATCTACTAAAATAAGTAATAAAACGGATGATTAAAACGGAAAACAAACACAACCCGATGAAATAGGGTGATATATTTTTATTAAATAGATCGATTTTGAATGACTGCACCGGTGGTCGAGTGGTACTGCAGGGCAGGAGCTGTCTAACTTTCCAGTATGCCTGGATTCGATAACATCGTCAGAAAAATGTGCCAGAACCCAGAACAGTGGAGAGCGGTCCCAAGAGCGTCGTCCAGAATAGCCGACATCCTACAACGAAGTTGGCGAATAGAGCAGCAGCAGGCAGCAGTCGAGAATATATATGTCGATAATAAATGGGAACGCCAGCGCCAGCTACCGCGCGTAGCCTCAGAACATGACGAAATGGCCGGTTTCGGAGGAGTTCCCTCTTTCGGGGAACTTCTCGTTGGAATAGGTTAGATCCGCCGTCGAGGACTATTCGAGTCGTTCGCGATCACGACCGGGGCGGGAGCTAAATGGCTCAACGAATAAGGTGAGAGCTGAAAGGCTCAAGGCAATCAAAACTCGGTTATCGGAGTAGGCTAGGCCCACCGCCGGGGATCAGCTGAGTAGATTGTGGCGTGCGAATACACCGGCTCCGGGTCGTCGGGGCACCATTGAACCGGAAGTTATCTCCACCCGGAATCCTTGATGACCTCGGCACTCGTCCGGTCACCCGTTGAGACGTGTCTTCTTCCAGCCTTTCACGGATGCGGGTCGTCGGGGGAGCTTCCGCCGCCAGTGGACTCCCCGTCGGAGTAGCTCTGAATAGCTTGCGAGTACGTTTTTGTTCACGCCTTTGTTCACGTACAACGAAAAACAAACGCAAATAAGAAAAGTGGATTTATTAGGATTAACATTGAAAACTAATACACACGACAATTCACAATATTATTTTTGAAGAAAACATTGAACTTTAACTTACAGAGAGTATACAGAAAACTGGTCATGACTAGTCCATTATCAACATATTGATTCTGTCCGAAGATCGAATGGCTTCGAAAATTGTTGCATTCAGCTCCCATAATCTAGCGGAGATTTTTTTACGAGTTTCTAGAATCAAAAACTGTTTTTTTTTATTGCGAGTGAGGTTTTCAGCCTGAGATAAAAATTGTTTTATTAGCCATAGCTTCAGAGCCCATGATGCGGCTAATTTACCGGATGTATTTTGACCATATCCGCTGATCCCATTGTCCGCTCCGGCCAATTTTAGGAAATAAGATTTCCCGTCGAAACTTGTTGCGAGTTAAGGATTGGTGCCGAAAAAATGGGCACGCATACATACATATACACACATACATACACTCACTCATACCTGCCATCGTATTGTAATAAATTTTGCAACTTACGTGATAGATATTCACACTTTAACAAATGTTTATAATTTTGTTTTATGCAATAATATCAACTGCTTTATAAGTAAACAAAACGCTAAGCAGCAAATGTAATCTATCAATCAATATCCCGATTAAATCTTCTATATAAACACTACTTGATCGATCGAATGATACGTCGATCGAAATAATGCCTAAGAGCCACCCGACTAAATATATTATCCATACTAATCATTTAGTCGCCTCCAGATTTAGTTGGCATTCATGAAGTTTGATTTTCACAACACCCGATTACGTCGGTGATAAAAACAGTTGGTTTCGTCGACCCCTTGGTTGACACCCGATTTCGTCGGTGATAAAAACGGTTGTTTTCGTCGACACCCGATTTCGTTGGTGATAAAATCGGTTGGTTTCGTCGGCACCCGACTTCGTCGGTGTATCAGGAAATTTCCCATCTGTCAAATGTTTTATGGGGTGGTGTAGGTTGTCATTAGGGTGACCCTTTGGTGAAAATGTTTTTTGGAAATGTTTATGTTTAATAAAAAATAAATATTAAAATGAAAAAAAATCAGAAAACTTCTCGGATTTGTTAAAGAATGTTTTGAAAACCCTTCAAATTATCCGAATTTTATTTTGTTACCCTCTCAAAATATTATTTTTTGGCAAAAAAAATCCGAGTTGGGGGAGACAAAATAGATTTTAAATATTTGTATCGGCCTAATTTTTGAACTACTGGACCAATTATCAATGGTTAAAAGACTATTATTCTTCCATTTACTTCCACTATTAACTTTTTATGTATCAACAAGCAGATACGTATTTCGTTTCCTACTTGGAAACTTCTTCAATGTTTGTTATCGATTTGTTTGTTATCAGTTGTTTGAGTCGATAACAAACACTGAAGAAGTTTCCAAGTAGGAAACGAAATACGTATCTGCTTGTTGATACATAAAAAGTTAATAGTGGAAGTAAATGGAAGAATAATAGTCTTTTAACCTTGTAGCATTTCCCCTAAGACGCTCTAAAATAATTAATCAATTATCAATGTTCTTGGAATCACATCTAGTCATTGGCGACGCTCACTTAGAAACTGTGGAAATAAAATTATTCTGCGAATTAGCCATGAAAAACAAACTTGAATTTTATGATTTTGTATTTCGCCACAAAAGTAGCGTTTTAAGCATTTATTTCATGAAAACACCTTGAAAATCGTTCCAGTAGTTAAAATATCACAATGATTTTTTCGACTTCTTTCCCACACGAGTTGATTTAAATATTTTAGATAAAGGACGATTCGTTGTGGGCTTTGTGGCCGTGCGGTTAGCGCCGTCAATCGTCTAGAAGCATGGACTATGGAGCGTGGGCTCGATTCCCACCTCGGTAAGAAGCAAACTATTCGTGATCGTGTTCAGTCAGTACGACCTCTGGTCGAAGACGGTGTTCTTGTCTTTTATTCTACCAAATATTGTGAAAATCCAAAAGATGATATATGTGTTTCATTTTTCGTACAAAAAATAATACTATCGTCAAACAAAAGTGGACAAAGATGGACAAATGAAATACCATGGATTTGATGGGCCTGCATGTATATTTTCAGATGACGATTGAAATTTTTGCTAATATTTGCTACTAGCTGCAGCAGAATGCTCAGAAAAATATCACTTTTTCATGAAAAAACGCTTATAATATGCTTGAAAATGAAGCTATCAACCATCTTATGTAACCAAAAGATGCGCCATCCAAAGACCGTGAAGCGATGCTAAGACTGTTTTTTGAAAATATTCTAAATTGATGAAAATGAAAGCTAAAAACTATTTTTTCGGGACCACCCTATCTAAATTTAGTAATTTTGTCATAAAACATTAACTATATGAGATAAAATAAATGTTTATTAAGCAAAAATGCTTGGAATTAAATTCTCTACAACTTTGTAGAATTATATGAACTCCTAACTCAAAAGGGTAAAAAAATACATTTCCAAAAACATTCCTTCGAAGGGCCACCCTAATGACAGCTTACCCCAAAAATAGATCTCTTCTTGTAGATCATTTCTTCTGAAGACGTCAAAACGCTAACACTGATGGTTTTCGAGTTATCGATTTATGTCGTGAAATTATATGTCGTGGCCATTTCCAACCCCTCCCCCCTATGTCACATTTTTTTGGATGGATTTTCACACTTCGAATAACCCCCTTCCCCTCTAAGCGTTACGTAATTTGTGGATGCCCCCTTAGCTTATGATCATATCTTCGAAAGCTCATGGAGAGAAGAATTATTAGTCGTCTAGTTTTACGGGCAAAAAAATAATACTGTCGCGACCTCGGCCCAGCTAACGAATTCGGTTTTTTAGTTGGGCCAACTGACAGCCATTTGAACACGTGTATTTCGACTTGAACATCACAAATGATGTCCAGTGACGCCCAACCCCGTTTTCCGTGTTTACATTGAATTTTGACGTACGGTTGCTTTTTAGTTGGGCCATGGCCCAACCAGCGGAGGCCCAACTAAAAAGTGATCCAAGTATTAAAATCCCAACCAGCGAATACCCACTGTATCTTATTTGACCCTTCCATGGCAAGTGTCTATAATTTCACTCTTCCACCGTTAATTGAAATTGTCTCATACAATACATTCAAACTATTCGTTCAATGAGAATTATTTCCTTCACACAATCTCTGTAACTTGGGATCCAATTTAGTTCTTTGAAAATTTGTTTAAAATTAATTACTTCTACCCAAACTAAATATATAAAAGTTTACCTGTCAACGAATGATAAAGTAGAAATGTTGAATAAGGTAGGCGAAAAAATATTTTAGTTACTACCTAGATAAAGATTGTTGCTTCGGTTTCCTTTGTTCTGCTGTCCGGAACATGTGGGGTACCAAGCTGTCAAATCGTATGGATTTTCCTTCTTTGACATTTCAAGACAAAATTTTCAAAACGACTTATCTGCTTTTGTAAACAAAGATTCAAACGACGATTTGACGAATCTGATAGCTCCCCCACGCAAACCAACACCATCAACAGGTAGCGGAATCCTTCACCTACCTATTGATGGTGTTGGTTTGCGTGGGAGAGCTATCAGATTCGTCAAATCTTCGTTTGACTCTTTGTTTACAAAAGCAGATAAGTCGTTTTGAAAATTGTGTCTTGATTTAGCTCCCCTATCCTCGCCAGCAAAAGATGTTCCGGACAGCGACGACAGCGACAATCTTTATCTAGTAACTAAAATATCTTTTGGTAGGCGTATATAAAATAAGTTGCTCTCAATGTGGAAAAATCTATGAAGGCCAAACAAAAACATCATTAGGAAATCAAAAGGAAAAACCAGAAATAATATTATTGTAAATTGTAACACAAAACGCATTGTAGTTTATTATGGTTATGATTTTAGTGTTTTTGTTTTGTTGGTTAAAGTATGTGAATGTTTATAGTATGAGTATCTGAGAAAAATTTTGATCAAACATGTCGTAGATTCTGAATACGTTACAATTTATTTGATCTTTATCTTCCTTCAGAAATTCTTTTTTTCGGTTAAATTTGTTTCGATTGGTGTGGTACTGCAAATTCATTCCGTCTTGAAAAGCCTTACCTTGAGTGGAAAGCACTTCCTCGATATCGCATTAGGATAACTGCTCCGACGTTATTGCACAATAATACAATGACTACCGTAACGCTGAAACCAGAAAGCTCTACGTGAAATGACTTTCTCCGACAGCTATAAGGGATATCGCAATTGAAATTGAGAAAGGACCGAAGCTATAGTTTTCTATCAGGCACAAATATTGTCTCATATGTTAAAATAAAAATACCCAAATAACTTTGAATCATGTGCCTTTCCAATCACTAAATCAACACTTTCCGTCGTTTCATTTGTTAGTGATTGAAATCTAAAATCAGAATCTGACGAGAGAACTTCATTTAATTGCTATTGATGCGAACATCATCCACTCGAAAATTTATCGATGAAACGGTATAGATGCTATCCACGCGAATACATTTTTGCAGCTTTTCCTTCCGTTTGTAATATTGTTTCTGCAGTCGCTGCTGAACTTTAAAGAAAATATTCAGAGTAAAATCAGCAGTGATTCAAATCGTTCGGGGCTGTCAGTTTGAATATGAATCTGGAACATTCATTCTCCCAGCAGCTGCGTTCTAGATTCATTTTTTATACCAGTCAAATGTCAAAAAAATAAAACTGGCATAACGCTCCGTTCCATTTTCTGCAGATTTGAACCACGATTGAATCACGAGATTCAAATATTTTTCAATTGTTTTAGTGTATGAATGCGTCATTTTATCTACGGATCAATTCACTTTGCAATTACGGCGGCTTTCTTGGCAGCAACATAATGATTTCATTTATTTGAAAATTTTAAAAACATGAATGGAACACACTGCTGGAGAAACCAACATGTTTGTTCTATTTTGCTCCAGATGCAAACTAGAATAGTGGTCGAAAATTTGGAATGAAACTGAATTACTACTGATTTCACTCTCACGGCTTAACATTCTTTTCCATAGAATTGTCAGTTAACACCTGGACGTCGGTAGGATCACACGTGTGCAAACTGTTTGTCGTGAGCGACTATTCTTCTTTTGTACAGTACATATTATTTTCTTCAAACGGATTCTACTGAAAAAAGTATCAATGGAAGCTACTAGGAAGAACACATTGAAAATTGTTTTCGAATCATTGGCACAAGCGCCAAAGCACCTAGACGTCTTGCGGTTTGTCGGATTCAAGTTGCGAATTCCACCAGAAAGTGTGCATTCAGACGAAAAAGACCATGAATTCGAAGACGAAAACGAAAATGAATTCAACTGTTTCGGAACTGGTTTGGAGGAGCATCACATGTTTGACTATGAAGACGGCACAAAGATTCCGGTTCGAATAGACATTGCTAGCAGGCTTTTCCGGTACGTAAGAATATTCAATCTGCCGCCCGAGATAGACGACAAAGATAAAGCAGCAGTTTTGAATCAATTCGGAAGCATCAGGCAACATGGAGAGGTAACCAGCGGATTTCGGTTATAACGTTTTCAGTGGAGTCAGAAGAGCTGTGCATATGGAGATCTCGAAAGAACTACCAGCAAACCTTTACATTGATCATTTCAAAGTTCGCATCTTTTACGATGGCTTGAAAAATCGGTGCTTCTACTGTAAGAATGAAGAGCATCTAAAAGCAAATTGTCCAAAGCTAGCCACCACGAAAGCATCTCAAAATGGCGGTCAGTACAGTCAAATATTGGCCAATGCAGCAATCGGTAGAGTTTCCAAACCCGGGACATCCCGGGACGAAAAATCCCGGAATTTAGGACAATTCGGGATTTCCCGATTTCCGAGGTATTATTTTTGAAATACCGAAAATCACCGGAAAAAAATATGTTTGTTACTTCCGGCTTACTAATAGTGTATATGCTCACATTTTTTATTTGCGGACGCCCAACGCCAAGGGGAACTCCCTCACGAAGAAATCACAAGACTAGATTTTTCTTTACCCTATGTCGGTCTACTGACTAATACTTCTGCCAGCCACTGCAGCTCTCTTATATTTAAACAACAAGTATCTACAATATATCGCTAGCTAACAATATTCCTTGATATTACAAGAGAGCAGATACATCTAACTATTGTATGGTTCCTACTTATCAAACAACGATGAGTCGCACACTATCCGATACATATTTCAGCATTTCTCTACACAGCCTGAGATATTTTGTAAATTTACATTCGTTTTGATGCACATATTTAGAACATTAAAAAGGACGCAAAAATAAACGTTTTTATTTTAAATCTTAATTGACTTAATTCATTGATTGAGGTGAAAATAGGTTTAATAAATCAAATATAGTTTATATTTGGTTTTCAATTTTATTTTATTTTGTGACACTATTTTACGCGTAATTTAATTATCATTTGTGCACGCCTCGTTAATCTTCTCGGCCCTCCTAAAACCGAGCTAGTCATCCTGAGCTCTTCGTCCCCTATGTTTATGCTTTGGTCCGAGTTCTTTCAGGACTTCTGCTAACTATCTTCTGAATGTTTTGGTTTAAAGCTCTTCTTAGACTTTTGCTGACCTGCCCCGATAAATTCGGTACGATGCTACCCATGGTTAACGCAGCCAATTCATGGATCCCCTACTGCGATTAATCATTGACTATTAGTTACTTAATTAGTTGGTCTTTGATAAAGTCTGTAGGACTAGTTTATCGACACTAAGCTGTAGATCTGGTGAGGCATTGGATGTGGTTATTGCTGTGCTGATTTTTTTTTTTCAAAATTAGCTTTAATTTTCAGGTTTTAATAGGCTATTTAAGGAATATTTAAGGTGTATGGTAAAGTGTAAAGTCTGGTAACATGAATAATAAAGACGGAACGGACGCAGTGATGAAGAAACATGTACCTCTTTGTTAAGGATTGCAAAAACCCTGGCGACTTTCATTCAATAAGTAAGATCTTCCCAATACATTTAATTTCCAATACAGCGCATGTTGGGATTTGACATGTTTTTTTTCCTTGCTTTATTTACTATAGCACTCTACTTTTTTTTATCATTCATAAGCATTAACATTGGCATTGCGCAATTCGCATAAATTCGTAGGTGGTACAAGCCAAGACTATTGTATGAGAGTAGCATTATTTTCATCCGTTACCACATATATTGATTTGAGACTAATCACTATCTCTTAGATGGAAGCAATGCACTCTCCAATAGTCGAGATCTGTCCTGGCTACGTCCTTGCGAATGCTGAGGAAGAGGAAGGATGGTTAAGTAGTTGGACACCTATTTGAGAAAGATGCAGAGAACTCTACGACCTCTCATAGGTGCCACGGGAGGTTTTGGGATTGTGTGGAAGGTTATAACAGTAGGAATCGTTTTGGTAGAACGTGAAACACAGAAAGAACTAAGATAGAAATACAAGGTAGGGAAGAGGCGAGCCTGGAATTGAACCCACGACCTCCTGCTTATAAGGCAGAAGCGGTAGCCACTAGACCACCGAGCTCGTATAACTTCTTCTATTTTCATTTTTTATACGAAAATGTTTCTTGGAGCATCAGGAAAAAAAATTAGAAATTGGATTTCATAAAGATTGTTTCGAAAAATTTGAAAAATTCAGAAAAGATTTTTAAGTTAAAAATATTTCCTTAAATAGTAAAAAAAGTCTAAATTTCACCGATGAAATATTTCAATCGACACAGATCCTTAGGCAAGAGGTCAAAAACTATGATCTAACGGCCTAACATCCGAGATGCTTTCACTTTGCATAATAGTTGCCTTTAAACATAGCGTGTGGATGCACGGGCTTGATTGGTTCTGATATTTTTACGTTCGGAGTACTGGAAATCGGGGTAGTGGGGTGGAACCACAAAACCCATAGTCTTATTTTAATGATAAAAGAAATATTGTTTCAATTACATTGTAGGGCTTTTATCGTTAAATTTGACTGGATACCAGCGTATTGATTGAGCAAGCAGATTGTTTTGCAAAGCTAGGTGCTGTTCGTGGAACTACTTCAAATCTGAATATCATTCCACATTGAAACAGTATTCAATTGAATCGTGCCAAATTAATTGGACCTTAAGCGATAATAGTTACTGGTGTTATTCTATTAAGTTTTCTCAAAACACACGCGATGCGACAGTCGCGACGCGATTCTATCGCTTGGCGACAGCGATTCTGTCGGCATTGGTATGGAAGCGTAAATAGAACATTGCTGGCAGCGACCGAACGATAGAATCGCGGCGACTAGTTGTCGCCGTCGCGGCGATGAAATCGCTTAGGTCTGGGGAAGCCTTTAATTAAAATTGTATGAATTAGAGTCCTATAAGAAGAGTAACGTCATGTGCCACGTTTGACAGGTCTCCTGCTCGTTTGGAACGCGCATTTGTATGGAACTGACAGACGATTCTGTTCCAATTCTGACACTTGACGACACTGTTATTATAGTCACTGTAGTATGAATGAACCATGGTTATATTGCGCTTTTTGCACTTTATAAGAGTTTTGCGAGATTTTTTTTCTCACAGTCATCTTTTTCTCACACTCAATACACTCAAAAAACTTTGATTTTCCGTGTATAATATTTGTGTGTGAGTGCTCAATCTGAAAACAAATAGACGTCAAATCATGGCGGGAATCGTGTACACGCTTACATGTGACTAACGAGTAATGGGTTATAATTGGGTAAATTTCAGTAATAAAAATCGATCAACCCGAAATGAGAGTGAGTGTGAGAAAAAGAAGCGGGCAAATCACAATCTACACATAATTCTTCAAATTGGTGAAATCGGCAATATAATTTAAATGCCAGTAGAAATTTTATTTGTACATTTTCAAGACTTCTTTTAAATCATTATATTTGTAGAAGCCATATTTATAGAGTAAATATAGAAGTTTATAATGTATCACGAAAACTACTAATACTGTAATGTCAACCCGAGTCCCAATCACAAATTTATACATTGAAAGAGGTACGATACACTAATGTGGAATTCCGTCGCTTTATGCTTGTGTACATAAATGCAAGGCCTTGGATTATTGCCTATGTATATCTCAATAAGACCTTATTTGGTTCGTTTCGTTCTAAAAGCGAATGAGTAATCTTTGTTATCGCGTTTCTGATTCTGATAAGCACTGGTATGAAAAAGCACACATTATGAAAAAATAACCAAACGAAGCGTTTGCAACAACACTGACACTGAACACTCTGAGAAAAATCTATACTAAATAGATTAAAAGTCATTCTAACTGGCTATTCGCCTGGTTGACCCCGTGTTGGTTTAAATGCAGTTTATTCTAAGATTAGTATAACTTTGATGAATACGGTATATAGTATAAAGCGAAGTTATCGTTGATAGTATTACTTAGATGAAATCTGTTTTGGATTGGATTGTTTCGAAAGTTTATGTTTACAAATAATACAATTTATACTTTTTTTAAAGAAAAATGTAGGTAATATATCAAATATTTTGTGGTCGTCATAATGTTTGCCAATCTGGTAAAGCAAGTCGTACAAGATGCCGGCATGCTCCGGCATGCATTCCGAATTTTCCAAGGTCTTTGCAGCACCCGGGCCCGGCTTCACAGTGCATTGTTTTATTTCCTATCCGACAACATGATGATGATGATGATGATGATGATGATGGTCCCGCCACATACCCCTACAAAGGTTTGAGCTAGACGATTTATCTTTAAGATAATTAATTGAATTTAATTTTTCAACAACTTTCAGAAGTTTGCTCGAGAAGAAGTTTATTTGCGAGTAAATCCTCAGGAAGTATCTAATGAAAATATGCCTTGCCTCCGTAAAACATAACATAACGTTCGCATAATGTTGCGAAACCATTTTGATAAACCTTTTCAGAATTATACTGAGTTTGCCAGTTCGTAGTGAGTTTGAAGACTGAAAAGAGAGAATTTCGTATGACGACATTACAATACAAAAAACAGATGTACGTACCTTTGCAGAACACAAATTGCTTTATCAATTCATCAATTTTGAGAACTTCATTAGCAAAAACAAGCGTGTCACTAACTACCAGAGAGCACTATTCAATGAATCGCTTGCTTTGAGCATGCTTACAGCGGCACACTAGGAGTTAACTTTCTGAAATCAGTACACAGGATTTTGTTTTTACACGATTTTTTTTCGCTCGTATTTTTGATCGTGTGACTTCAATTTGCCACCAAACTCTTCGCAACATGTTTCAAAAAATCCAGAATAAATCAAAGAAAAATCACATGATAATTAATATACGTTAAACATTTAGGATGAGTAAAAAATTGAGAAAATGTAAATCGCGTAAAAACAAAATCCAGTGTATAGCGAAAGGCATCTAAGGTTCGATTTCTCAAAATTAAGCAGCTTCATCGATAACATATTTGGTAGGCGTAGTAGCGGACACCATTCTTCATAACCGGTACCAAATAGTTTTTCATGAAAAGTTCCTCATTTTGAGAAAACCCGCGTTAGATGTATTTCATCATACAAATTTCTGGGGGTTAACTCTTCTTGGCTATTTACGCATATACGATAGCGCCTGGATGTGGAAGCGGCGGGTAGAAAATCAGCCACTGCCAATAATTCATTGAAAATACTACCGTCAAAAACTATGATAGGTTAGAATTTAATTTGAGTACAGTATACTTTTTATACTAGCTGATTATAAATTTAAAAAATGCTCAATTCGTTTAAAATTTTAATCGAAATACGATTAACTTAATTTCTGAGTGAACCCTTTTTGTTTGAGCCTAGACCAATTTTTGAAAATGGCGCAACAGCCAAAATTTAATCATTGCACGAGCAACCCACCGCGAGTTTGCATCGGTGGTGACGAAATCGAGGTGGTAGAAGAATTTGTGTACTTGGGCTCACTGGTAACTGCCGAAAATGACACCAGCAGAGAAATTCGGAGACGCATAGTGGCTGGAAATCGTACGTACTTTGGACTCCGACAGACGCTCCGATCGAATAGAGTTCGCCGCCGTACCAAACTGACAATCTACAAAACGCTAATTAGACCGGTAGTCCTCTACGGACACGAGACCTGGACGATGCTCGTGGAGGACCAACGCGCACTTGGAGTTTTCGAAAGGAAAGTGCTGCGTACCATCTATGGTGGGGTGCAGATGGCGGACGGTACGTGGAGGAGGCGAATAGTCGAAATTGCAACGTAGCCAAAGGTATGAAACCGAAAAAAAATCAGATTAATCCACCTAGCGGTGATGATGCCTTTCTCGTGCGGTAAAAAAATAGTATTTTGGACGAGATTTTGGGCATTACTTCTGAGCCCATTGTCGGATTCGGCCAATTTTCAATAGAAAATAATGAGACAAGATCCTGCGTCGAATGCAACCTGTTGCGAGGAAATCGGTTTAGGGTAAGTGTATTAAAAGTAAACTAGACTTTTTCTCGCGTTATTTTATGAGAAAAAGTATTTTGGGCATTACTTCTGAGCCCATAGTCCGATTCGGCCAATTTTCAATAGGAAATAATGAGACAAGATTCTGCGTCGAATGCAACCTGTTGCAAAGAAATTGGTCAAGGTTAAGTACAAAAAAAGTAAGTGAGACTTTTTTACGCCTTTTTTCATGAGAAAAAGTATTTTGGCCATAATTTCCAAGCCCATTGTCCGATCCAGACAATTTTCAATAGGAATCAATGGGGCAGAATACTGCGTCGAATGCAACCTGTTGCGAAGGTAAGTAGAAAAAAGTGAGCTAAACTTTTTGCTCTTTTGGTGCGCACACGCACACACACACGCTGCTGCGAAATGCGAAATGGGGAGTTGACATCTGGGTAGAGGTTATCGAAGGCCCATGGCTTGTGGGGGCGATGAACCGCAAACGCGATGGTAGTCAACTTAGGGAGCGTCAAGGTGGGATGGTCGGTGTGCCCTGTGGGCATATACGAGCAACCCGAAGTTTGCTTCAAGTGCCTGAAACCGGGGCACAAGCAATGGGACTGCAAAGGCCCTGCCAGAAGCAATCTCTGCCGACGCTGCGGATTGGAGGGACATAAGGCACAATGTTGCACGAACCCACCCAATTGTTTGATTTGTTCCAGCAAAGCTGTGAACAGCACGCACCCAATGGGGGGTTCGAAGTGCCCGGCGTTTAAGCGTGCTGCAAAATCACAGTGCAGGTAACGCAGCTGGCTTGCTCGGCATCGCCCAAGTGTTTGGTGTGCGCAGGTTTAGAGGAAACGGCGGAACACGTGTTGTTCGTGTGCCCACGTTTTCGCGCAATGCGTGACCACATGCTTGCCACATGTGGCCTGGACACTACCCCGGACAACCTAGTTCGGAGGCTGTGTAAAGATGAAGTTGGCTGGAACGCTGTTTTATCGGCTATCACCCAAATCGTTTCGGAGCTACATAGAAGGTGGCGCGTGGACTCAAGGATGGCTAGTTCATGCACAAATAAGAGGTGGTCCAAGGGATCGGAGTCGGCTTCATGGGTCATACCGGTGGTCATGCTCTGTGGTCGAACTCGATCCTTTTATCGAACAAGTGGCCGCGCGAAGAACAACATGGTATCGTCGCTTTCGCGGCGTCGGTCAACCGGTCGGGTTCCGAGCCCGAGAACGGAAAGGGGTCCTCGTCAAAGCTAGGGCAGGCGTAGGCACCGCGTCGGCAAGTCCCTCTGGTGTGTTGGCGAATAGACCCTGTCGCAGAGATGGCAGTTTGGGGTGCACGCGGCATCATCATTCTTGATACCAGTCGTGCAGAGGGAAGCAGGCGCGAAGTCGAGCCTTCCCACCTGTAAATATTCAATAAGACTAAGGAATCACTTGACACGGGAACGCACAACAACCTTCCCGCAAGAAGATCAGCACTGTACTGACAGGAGTGCCGATGCACCTGACGTACTGGCGCTTCTGGCATAGTAGTGCCATAACACTGAGGCAATCAATCTGTCATCATCGTCATCATTATCAATCATACGCGAGGGGTATGAAGGTATCAGAGTAAACACCGTATAGGAACCTCACATCCCCCTTCCACTCAAAAAAAATCCAACGTCAAATTAGTTTCCATAAACTGCATAACACCGTGGATATGTTTATCTCGGCTTTAACTCCATCTACACTTTGTGCAAGGGTTCTTGAAATGATATGCTAAAACTAGGCTTTAGCTTATGAAAGCATTTAGTACAATTATCATCGAACAAATCAAACATATCTAACATATTTCGTGAGATTCATAATGTTAAATAGTAGCAATCTACTTCTTTCTTTCTTTCTTCCTATTCTTCTTCTCCATCAATAGCTTTAGATTCGAACTGGAACCTGGAAGGCCTTTCAGCTTAGTATTTTACCATCAGTTCCACATTTATTAATTAAAAGCCTTTCTATGCCTGTCAATTTTTCGAAGTTAGCCGAAAATCCCGCCTGAGCCTAAGACAGACCGAGAATCGAACTCCGGATTGGCAAGGCTGGAGACTAGGGTGGCTCAAATTAGTATGGGAAAAACTTTGTTCAATTTTTTTGATGGGCCGCCCTCTTATTCGGTTCTATTTGATGCCCTGATGCTCTGGACAAAATTTCAGCCAAATCGGTCAACGTTTGGGCGGTGCTAAACTCGTTGGAAGTTTATATGGAAAAATGTATGCAGAAACATCCAAAAACAGTAAATTGCAGCTGGACTACACAACATACGATGAAGAACTATGATACTCATTCAGATCTTGGAGAATTTAATACAGAATGTTATGCAAAAAACCGCGAGAAGATTCGAGTTTATTAGCATTTATCTGCAGTGGGATTTGAGCAAATTTCGTTTCTTTTACCTTTGAAAAGTAATAAATTAACCCCTACAACACTCCAGGAAAATGCTAATAACTTTGCGTAATAAACTCTAATCTTCTCGCGGTTTTCAGCATAACATTCTGTATTTTATTATACTGAATGAGTATCATGGTTCTTGATCGTAAATTGTGCCGTCCAACTGAAAATCACTGTTTTTGGATGTTTCTGCGAACATTTTTGCATATAAACTTCCAACGAGTTTAGCACTGCCCAAACGTTGACCGATTTGGCTGAAATTTTGTCCAGAGCATCAGGGCATCAAATAGAACCGAATAAGAGGGCGGCTCATCAAAAAATTTGAAAAAGTGTTTTTTGAGCCACCTTACTGGAGACCCATGCCAAGAAATAAATTCGATAAACCTAGTTGATGCAAACGCTCATCGCCATAGCTTTTTGTGCATCTTTTTATAAATTCCTATTTGATTTCAATATGCTAAACTAAAGTGTTTACATGATTGTTCATTTGGATGCATAGTCGGTTTCGTATTTTTTTTTCAATCCAACGTAAAATGTAACATTTAAACATTTTACATCGGTAGAATGGTTACACCCAACCAGAGATTGCAACATTTTATTGCAATCTCGCATTAGTTTCGCGTACAGTTTGTCATAATTTGCGACATATGCACAGATTGTATTAAGTAAACGGCAGGCCCTTGTATTAGGTCTCCGGTCACGAGAAAATAAGAACTGGTTATGTGTTAGTGTCTACATTGAATCTAATTTTACACCCCTCCCCCCATCGAGGAGTGAAATGCTGTATACTTCGACAACCTCAGCAAGCATACAAAAAACTGGATCAAAGGCGGGAATTGAACCCGGACCCTCCACACTAAGCACATCTAGACTGACGCGCTAACCATCTGGACTATTTATATAAAATATGTTTATATATAAATATGTTAGATATGTCTTTTCATTATACATTAACATCCTCTGAAATTGTTACTTTCTTATTTTTCTCTTTGTAAATCCCGGTTCCGACTTTTGTTTTTGATGAGATGAACTTAGTACCCTTTTCCTCTAAACGACTCTTTTCTATAGAGAACATGGATGTGAAAGATCTTGGCTATAACTTGAATTAAATTGTTCCTTGTATGCCCAACTTTTCCGTCTGACACATTTCCAAGAAAGTTTTAACGAAATCAACAGAACTTCAATACTAATTGTTTCTTCCATTGATATTACAAAATGCTTTTCCTTTTTATAACGAGAACAGATGATCTGTAGAATACACAGTAAGGTTGGATTATTCATATTTAGCATGTTTTTTTTTCAATTTCGTTTATTTGGTAGGCTCAGGCGTGTATAACACTTTACGGAGCCACGTTTCTTTGAGATATGTACAATCGACATAATCTTATTATTAAATTAGTAAGAGAGGGAAATAAGCCAACGTACTCGTGGTGACTCGAGGTTAGGTTTACAATGTTTAAGGATGGACGGGGATTAGGATTCGGGAATCAGGGAATCATCATAATCAAGGAGCTCAAGGAGCTTTCAGCAGCTCATCCGGTCATTTGGCGTCGGGGACGATGTGGTGTGTCGTCGTGCTCGAAGAATGGTTCGAATGGGAGCATCTTCCGGACGGCCAGAGCTACGGCGCTCTACGGGACAGACAGACAGAGACAAAACAAAAAAAAAACTTTGAAGAAAAGAAAAAAAACAAAAGTATTAGACTTTTATGTCAGAGGAACAAAGAAAATATTTAGCATGTTATTATGACGAAGCTAATTTTTTTGCAATTTCGTTTCGCTTTCGACGAAGGTCAAATCATTTGAATTTAAATGAATTGCCGAAAGTACCATCAACTTTCGTTTCGCTCAAATGAGTTGAATAGTGTAGGCGTTCAGAGATTCAATTTGCTTTTAAGCTGAGCGACATGCTCAATTCACTTACTTAATCTAAACTTAGCAAAAAAACGTGTTTATATTGTTGCATTCAAACCAATTCAATTCCATTCTTCACTTCATAGAAACCGATACGACATTTCAAGTGTCTTTAATTTGGCTCGATTTGTCGTATAGCCAAGAGATTGTAGTGGTTGAACCAATTCGGAAGTGATTGCGATATACGCATATTAAACTTTATATTTCCAGCAACACTCTTTCCACACTCTTTTAACAATCGTGAGAATAAACGTTGACGAAAATAATACTGTCATCACTTGTACTGTCAGTTTGCTACTCATGCAACAAGATAATGTAAACATGTCGGTTTGAAACCACTATTGATGAACCCATTTGAACCACGGAGTAGCAACTACGAAATGCACGGTCATCATGCTCATGCTCATGCTCACTATTGATGAACCCATTTGAATCAAGATGGCGTCTCCGCTTATCTGTTATTCTAGTATACTCAATCCAGTTGAAACCCGAAATTGGGGGCTAGCGAAGTTGGATTTTTCTCACAATCCGTACGTTAAACCTAACTTCGGAAGTGGTGCGCTGAATAGCGCTTCGCGATATGAAAACAGCGCACCATTTCCGAAGTTAGGTTTAACGTACGGATTGTGAGAAAAATCCAACTTCGCTGTCCCCCAATTCCGGTTTTCAACTGGATTGAGAATATTTCTACTTTTCATGTATCATTACCATTATTCCTATACTCATTTTTGAAAATTACCAACTTTCTTCCATCTTTTTTAAGCGCCTCTCAGCTTTGGCAGGCTGAATCTGATAGGCAAATCGTTATCTCGCTCTGAATACTTATTTCATTTTTTTTAGTTTGCCTTACACCCAACTTTCCATCGGATTTTAACATATGCCGTTTAACACTTTAGGACGTCTTTTTGTCTTTATTATTTGTCTCGGTGGTTTTCATTAGTAGCCACCTTTCTACACAGAGAAAAAAATAATTGTATTTTTAAGAGGTTTCTACTTTCAATTCGAAAGTCGATCAGGTTTGGTATTTTTGAGTAATGAAATTATTAATTTGAAAATAAAACATTTAATTTCAGAATGAAATTCATAACTGAAAATTGTAATATTGAAAGTCAACACTTTTCAAATAAATGTTTTAAAAATCTCAAATGAATTTGCTGTTTCTTCAACATTTGGCAACACTTGCATTAAATAAAAGTTTTTTGGCAACTGAATGAACCAAGGAATGAACTGTCAACGGAACTTGCGAGTATTTTTCGTCGATTACCATGTTGAAGTGGCTGCGCAACTGTTTTCCCAACAATTCCGGAACATCATTGATCCAACCATCCAACGGCTATTTTGCAATGCCATGGTTCGACAACAATTCTATGGAGACGATGGTATACGGTAATAAAAAGATCTATTCAACAACTGGAACTGATTCCCAGTAGATAAGGTAAGTTTTCGGAAACGATGATGCTTAAGTCTATTGGTAATTGTTCATTATTCTTCCAGCAAAAATGGCCGATTCAAATGAAGCAAACTTCAGTGTCGATTCCTTCTGTCCGACCGGCGGGATACAGGACAATTGTGACTACTTGCCGATGGCCGCAGTACAAAAACCTCGACAAAAACACATACCAAGAGTAACTTGAAAATTGACGGAGATGCAAAAGATTACCACAAACTTGAGAATAAAATTTCAAAGCCATATGTATAAGCAAAATAACATAAGAAAATAAAACAAAAAGAATCGCTTTTAGATACAAAACATTTTAGTTTGACAATTTGAAGAATAATGATTATATACAAATAAACTGTAGTTTTAAATTCATTTGGCTTGTTGTTTTAAAAGTATCACTAGTTGATCCGAATATAAAAAACACATTTAATTTTGAAAGTCGAGCTTTTATTTCGAATAATAGTTGATTCTTATCGAAGTGATATTTTTTGCGTTGGTGAATTTAACAACTGTATACTTTCTACTGAAAATCACTAATTCATTTTCTTAATTTTACCAACGATTCTATTAGTCTTACCAACGATATTTTTTTGTGTGTACCCCGGCGGTTTAAATTAATCGCCGTCTTCAGAATAAAAAAAAATAAATTTTTGTCAGCCAATCAATTTCTTTGGATCTCAAACAACGAGCACAATCGTCGTTGTCACCAGAGGGCGATAGCAACAGAAATTTGGGATCGGAAGTGGGGCTGTTCCGGCCACACTCTACGTAGGGGCGGAAACGAAATCTATAAACAAGCATTAGACTGGAACCCAGCGGGACATCTCAGCAGAGGTGGACCCAGAGGCTCATGGCGGCGAAGCCTCAATAAAGAAATAAAAGAAATCTGACCTGGCAACAGGTTAAAGCGATAGCCGGGCAACGCTCAAGATGGAGATCTTTCAAGTCGGCCCTTTGCACCACCGGAGGTGTACAGGGTCCATAAGTAAGTAAAGTAAAGCACTAGCAAAACACCGCAGGGCACTTGATTCAACCTTTGACAGTTGATATATGGGCTTGACGTTTTGGGCTGATGTTTCATTCGCTCTGAAAAGTTGCACAGCCCAAAATTTGCCTTAAAATGTCTCAAACGTAAACATATTATTTTTACTGATTAAGACTTTTACCAGAATTTTTATAAGGGGTCGTTCAACAATGATGTCACAGGTTTTAGGGGGGAGGGGGTCTAAGCTTTTGTGACACTGCATATACTAGGTATACAACAAAGCGTGACAGAGGGGGAGGGGTCTAGTAATCTTAAAAAGTAGTGTCCGTCATATTTGCCTCGTCCCTAACATCGGTTCAAGTATTCCTGACCGATCCCCAATGTTTTGCAACCATAAACGAGGTAGGGCTTTAGGACCCAATTGGTGAGGTGTGCATATTTGTTGTTTCTCGACCAATCACGACTAGCAGCTATGATGTGTACGCTAAAAGTTATATAAAAACGAACGAAGTAGTTGACAATTGACAAATGATTTGTGAGGGAAGTCAAGAAGATATTTAATTTAGTATAGAGAGAAAAGGTGTGAAATGTTGCCAAAGCAGATTCGATTGATTCGGAGAATTGACTGATATCCCATCGTTATTAGTTGGTTATGGTACTACTTCTCGCAAGGGCAGCTGTTGTATAATTTTAATACGTCCGTGTACTTAATGGAATAGTGTGGGTTCAAGTCCAACCGGAAGCCGAATCTATTTCGCAATATCTCATAAAAAACACCTTAAATGGCAAACTTAACTATGTGTATCAAATTTGAACATATCTTCCACAAAAAAATAAAATTATTCAAATAAATTCAGACATATTATACATAATTTCGTGTGAGTTTTAAAATCCAATGAATCGCGTATCAACACCCATAACTGTACACATTAGTCAGCAATAAAGCTTGCAAAATGTCCCGCCTTCCTTCAATTGGCAGTATGTCTTATCTACATTATCAGTTTCGTTTCAGTTCTATCGTACACCAAGTTTTTCCGAATGGCTGTAGTATCATCCCTAAATTCAGTTTTCAATGAACCTTGCATTGAAGAGTTATGTGTCAGATCATAAAATATTTATATTAATGTGCTTGAAAAAATAAGTTGAAAGAGCCGAAATTTTACTCATGCCTTACATAACAAACCATACACCACTGAAAATCTTAGAAGGCACACAATAAGTTCTTGTCGAAATTGTGAATTTAAATCGTCTCATTTCACTATGGTCCAGGATACAGTTTTACGCGGAAAGATGCATTTTACGCCGAAACTATTTTTTTAGAAAAAAATGTTCTACAAAATTGTTAGAAATAGTAAGGCCAACATTATTATGCTACCAAAAAATAGGGTGGCCCATCATATAAAAAAATTGAAAATATTTTTTAATTTGTCGGAAACATGACTTCAGTAAAATTAATAAAACTTGAGACAAAAAAATAACATATCTGCAATTTTTTGACATAATAAAGAATATGAATTGCTCTTTCAAATGTCGCGTAAAGATATTTTTTTGGTCTAACCTAACCGGAGATATCAACTTTTGAAAAAAATGTAATTTTGACAGAAAAATGATTCTAACTTTTGATCGGAAAAAGATTTTGACCCACCAAAAGTTGCATTTTTCTAGCTCTAAAAGTCACCTAAAGACGACGAGAAATCTAAAACAAAAAAAAAGATCAAAATATGGCTTTTTTTAGGTACACCCTAATCCAATTAGGTAAAATTGATCTAAATCAGCCAACTTAAGAGCTGCAGGAAAAGCTTGTTTAGCAAAATTTATTGGAATAAGCTGCGCTACAACTTTGTAGAACATAACATGTCAGTACACCGAGAAATAAAAAAAAAAATATGTAATGGCGGCCACCCCATCTTTTGGTAGCACCATAATGACCTTACTATTTCGAACAATTTTGTGGAAAAACAGTTTTTTCTAAAAAATATAGTTTTGACATAAAATGCATCTTTTCGTGTAAATCTGTATCCTGGACCACAGTGCATTTATGCATGCCAATCGAAAGATAAGACTTTGCTTCGGCTCAATTGACAAGCGTAAATTGGAAATTCGACTTTGAACAGACTTGAGGATGAGAAACATACATTTGATGGTCCAAAACGAAGAATATTTTCATTTCAGAAAGTTGCAATTCTCATGAATTTAGGAACACTTGATGACAGTTTTAAAGTTATATTTTATAAATTAAACCATATATGAAAGGGTGTGATACTCGCTTATCAAACGTGTCATTATATCGGACATTTACCATTGTATGATTTCGGCTCTAATAAGGACCACTAGATGGATTGATCACTTTTCTCACCCTGCATCGCTAACGATCTAGCTACGATTGCTCACAGTACCATCGGACATCGAAGCATGAGAAAGCTACTACTCGTTGTGATTGTGTTAACTGGAAGTCCCGCGTACGCCAAGCTGTTGCCTGGGTGAGTTGTCCTAATGTACATACATCATGTTTTGATTAAGACTCACTAATTAATATGCTCGTAATTTTAGGGGAGCGGAGGAAAACTGTCGGAAGAACATCACGGCAATCAGGCCTAGTTTGAGTCTTCTCAAAGATATACCGTCAGATGCAACTCTTCTCAAGTTTTGTGAAAACAATATCACGGTCATTGATAAAAATTCGTTCAAGAGTTTCACCGAGTTGGAGCGGTTAATTTTAGATAAAAATCCGCATTTGAGATTTCCTTCCAATGGCTCTACATTTATTCAACAAGAAACTCTGACCGACTTCCAGTGCTTCCGGTGTGGAGTAGACAAAATCTTCAATCGATCGTTGATTGGAATGCCACGAATGGAGCAAATAAATCTAACAGAGAATAAGATATATCAGATCGAAAGCAATGCTTTTCAGCAAAACCGAAATTTAAGAGTCATCATTTTACGTTCGAATTTGTTAAAACGCATTCCAAGGGAAATGCTTGTAAATGTTAATGAAATTCAAACGGTGGATTTAAGCCACAACGGAAATCTCGCAACTGAGGACGACCAGCCATTCTTAATTAGTGATGCCCTGCAAGTGTTATTATGTGATGAATGTGGTTTTGAAATCGTGTATGAGAAAACTTTTTCAGAGCTATTCAATTTGAGCAAGCTTTACTTGCGAAAGAACAAAATCACCGAAGTGCATGCTCGTGCATTTCTCCAAGTGTCTCATCGACCGAAACTAAAACAGAACCTTCAGGTTTCCCTAGAGCACAACCAACTTCAAAGCATCGATTTTGAAGAGAATGTTGGTCTACAACTATGTTTGTATGGCAACAAAGACTTGGAGTGTTTCCTCAGAACTCTACCCGATAAAGATAGTTTTATCTGTCCCAATTCGACTCAACCGGAAATCGAATGTATTGCATCTACGACTACCACGGCTACTTCGCAACCAACAATCAGCGATTTCAACACTTTATCATCCACACCGTTTGGCTTCACCACAAACCAAGCCGGCAGCATTGAATTAAGGCAGATTATAAATGTCCCAACCTTCAATAATCAACCTAGTATTACAGTGAAACCCAACGGGCCTCCAGAAAAAGTTCAGGGCATTTCCGATGCTTACATAAGTGGTTATCTCATCTTGTTATACGCAGCGCAGATGGTCGCTCTTGGTCTATTGACCATCGTTTGGCTCAAGTTGAAGAAGTCGGATCCCGAGGTTGACAGATATGCGGAAAGCATTGTCAACCCGAGTCCCAGTTACAGAGCCATACAGTGAAAGAAGTGCGATATACTAATGTGGAATTCCGTAACTTTATGCTTTAGTGAACATAAGTGCAGCTGTGCCTCGGATTAATGGCAGTGTGTTCCTAGATAAGACCAAATTGGTTCGTTACAAATACGAATGAGTAATCTCTGTTATCGGTTTTTTAATTCTGATAAGCACTGGTATTGATACGGTAAGAAAATACGTACGTGTACCCATACATTATTGAAAAATAAACAAACGAGACGTTTGCAACAACACTGAACCCTTCTTATTTGATTTTATTGTAGTATTAGCATTACCATTAGCATTGCGCAATTCGCACAAATTCGTAACTGGTACCACCCAAGACTATTGTATAGCCGTTACCTCAGATATTGATTTGGGACTAATCACTATCTCTTAGCTGGAAGCATTGCACTCTCCAATAGTCGAGATCTGTCCTGGCCAAGTCCTTGTGAATGCTGAGGAAGGGAAGGATGGTTAGTTGGACACTAGAGTGATTCAAATTTTGACTTTTTTGCCCCCCGATGCTTAAACGATTGCATTTGCCATTTTAATAATCCTCCTAAATTTTTAGCAATTTTGGATGTAATTTGATTGTGCACACGTCATTTGAAGTTTGTATGGAAATTACTGTGAAAACTGACCCTTATGTCGAAGATCGTTCCGAGAGGTGGCCCATGAACTATTTTAATATAATCAACACATTGCCTACACAGAATACTTCTCAAGCTGAAAGGCAGTTATGAAGAAAACAAAAATGCACATTATTGATATTGATGTTATTCTTTTACGTGTTAAATTGAATTTCCCACGATTCAGTATTTCCTTAATAACTTTTCTTGCGAGCATTAAATCGTTTCGCAACAAAGACGGCCTGTTTCCTTGTAAAATTTCTTATGTTGCCGATATACTCATAAGTTGTTAGAGCTTAAAGGGAAGTGTTGGGGAATGGTTTTCCATGAAAGTTACTGTTTTCATAGCAATTTTCATACAAACTTCAAACCGCGCGTGCTCACTCAATTTACATCCAAATTAGCTAAAAATTTTGGTGGGTTAATAAAAAGGCAAATGCAATTCGTTTGTGCAAAAGTTACATTTTTGCATTCGTATATCATGAGGCTAACACGGTGATACTTTCATGCCCAGGGAAGTCGAGAAAAGTTCCAGACCGAAAATTGCCTAGACCGGCACCGGGAATTGAACCCAGCAGGGTCTTGCTTTTTAGCCGCGCATCTTATGCAACGTACACACCAGTCAAGCAGTTTGACGAACATTGACTCCGCCCCCAAGAAAACGCTTCGTTTGAACGTGTGCTGCTTTGTTTGAACGTGTGTGAAGTTGTTCGAACAACCATTTGACAGTTGGCGGCTCGGTTGGAAAAAATTAAAACGGTTTGATTTTGGTTTGAGTTGTCAGGGGTGGAGTCAAGGTTCGCCGAACATGTTTGGGCATTTGTAGTGAAGTTGCACAAACCCCCATATATTTTTTGATGGTTGGTGCTCAAGTTGGCGCTTCGATCGTTCGTGTGTGATATTGTTGGTCGAATGAATTGATTGTTCGTGCCGTTGTTGGTAAAACTTGATGGATGTTGGAATAAACGAAAGGTGGAGTCAATGTTAGTCAAACTGCTTGACCGTGTGTACGTTCCATTACAGCTAGGCTATAGGAGGGCCTTACCGGTTCACACTAACCATTGGTAAATTATTTACTCAGAATAAGACCGGAGTAGCCTTTACATGACTCAACGCTCCATTCAGTTCGGTCCATGGCTGCACGTTCCCACGCAGTCTACGAAGGGTTCGCAAATTGTCTACCATCTGATCTATCCACCGTGCTCCCTGCGCACCTTGCCTTTTTGTGCCTGTCGTGGATCATTGTTGAGAACAATTTTCACCAGATCCCGTCCAATTTTCGCGTTATAAATGATGGATGGTTCGTCCACCAGCTGATGTAACTGGTGGTTCATTCGCATCCTCTACGTACCGTCTGCCATCTGCACCCCACAATATATGATACCCGGACAAAAGCCATTCAACCTTTTTCTTGAGCTTCTCAACCCCTTTAAACTTTTGCATTTATTGAGGTACCCACTATTTGTTTTGTGTAAATAAAAATAAGCGTATATAAGATACATAAAAACAAAAGATATTTTAGTTACTAGATAAAGATTGTCGCTGTCGTCGCTGTCCGAAACATCTTTTGCTGGCGAGGATAGGGGAGCTAAATGTCAAAGAAGGAAAATCCATACGATTTGACAGGTATGTACCACACATGTTTCGGACAGCAGAACAAAGGGAACAGAAGCGACAATCTTTATCTAGTAACTAAAATATCTTTTATAAAAACGGACCAGAAAACTAACGGTATATATGGCTTTCCATGAAGCTGGTTGAATTTTTCATTATTACGTGATATGAATTTTGTTAAGTTTAAACATCAAGAGGATAACGAGCCTCTTGAATACAAGATAATTCCAAACCTTTTGACAGGAGTCCTACGAGCCTCTTGAAAGGAGGCTTCCAAGCCTTTTGAAAAGAGCCTTCTGAGCCTTTTCTAAAGGAGCCTCCTGAGCCTCTTGAAGGGAAGCTTCCGAGCCTCTTGTAAGAAGGCATCTGAGCCTCTTGAATTGAGACTTCCAAACCACTTGAAGTCGGTTTTCGAGCCATTTAAAAGGCGGCTTCTGAGCATCTTGAAAGGACGTTTCTATGCCATTTGACGGAAGAATTCCAAGCCTTTTGAAGGGAAGCTTCCTAGCAGAACCTCTTGAAAGGGCTCTTTCAAGCCTACTGAGAGAAACCTTTCGCGCCTCTTAATAGGAGCCTTCCGAGTCTCTTAAAAGTAGGCTTCTGAGCTTGTAAGAAGAATTCCGAGCCTCTTGAAGGTAAGTTTTCGAGCCTGTTGAAAGGAGGCTTACGAGCCTCTTGAAAGCAGGCTACCAGATCTTTTGAAGGGAGAGCCACTTAAAAGGAAGCTTCTGAGCCTCTGAAAGCACGCTTCCAAACCTTTTGAAAGAAGAATTCCGAGCCTCTTGAAGGGAAACTTACGAGCCTCTTGAAAGGAGCCTCCTGAGCCTCTTGAAGGGAGACTTCTAAACCTTCTTAAATTGAGGCTTCCAAGCCTCCTTAAAGGCGGTTTCTGAGCATCTTGAAAAGACGCTTCTGAGCCTCTTGAAGGAAGAATTCCGAGCCTTTTAAAAGGAAGCTTCCGAGCTTCTTGAAACTTGGATGCACGCTTCCAAGCCTTTTGAAAGAAGAATTCCGAGCCTCTTGAAGGAAAACTTTCAAGCCTCTTGAAAAGAGCCTCCTGAGCCTCTTTAAGGCCCCCCTTAGCCGTGCGATAAGACACGCGGCTACAAAGCAAGACTATGCTGAGGGTGGCTGGTTTTCTCCGCACCTCTTAGAGCAAGATTACCGGGCGCGAGTATTAGCCATCTGGCAGCGCAGTATCATTACTTTACCGGTCGCTACTAAATGCACTGCTATAACAGTAGCGCGACTGACAGGTGACCAAATTTGGTAGCGCGGTAAGAGCGCTGCTATTTGATAAACTGTCAACTGTCAAACGTCACCGGTACGAAATACAGCAACCAAACTGAGAACCGAAAATAGTGACCGATACGGAAACGAGTGACGAAACTAAAATGACAGCGCTGCGCGGGTGAATAAAATGCTCGCGACCGATAATGATGACTAATGATAAATAATTTAGTGGACACAATAAAATATACCATATGTCCGTTATTTCGAGTGGCCTTATGCCAAATGGGGTTATGCCAAATAACCCGTTCCCAATCCTATATAACACAAAGTTTCGAAATAAAAATAATTGCACAATTATCAAAACTTTATCAGCAAGTTTTGATTGGATTTATAATACATTCGCCATTATGCATTGTTGCCCGAGGTCTGGGGCCAGAAAAGGTACCCCCAGGAGTACATGTACCCCAGGTTGAGAACCACTAATGTAAGAGATAAAATAACAGGCAACAATATTGAAATTTTGCACTGAAATAAAATTTGAATATCAAAATATGCTGTGGATAAGAACAAACTAATGGCACATGATATTGATCACTTCTTACAAATAACATAACTTGAGCTGCTCATGATATTTTAGTGCAAACTATTGATATTGTCGTCTGATCTCTTATCTATATATATAAAAATGAAATGGTCTGTGTTCGTATCCGCATAACTCGAAAACAGCTGGATGGACTTTCTTCGTTTCTTCAGCAGATATGTTCGTTACCGTTTCCGACGGGTTTATATGATATTTCCTCATGGGAAAATTACGCGTAAGGTTGTGCAAATCGTGAAAAACTGAAATTAGGATTCGTATGGCACATTCACATGGGCATTTTCGCTTACTACGCAGGACAACGTCTACCGGGTCGACTAGTCTCTTATATCAATCATGTCCACATCACATTTTGCTATCTAATCAACATTTAATATTATTGAGCTATTTTCGACTACTTGGGACGCTGTATCAGTCGCTCTAGGTCGTACAGCGACGGTCGTCGGTACCGAACATTGATGATGGCGGATAGTTTTGGGCGCAGTTTAACAATCACCAGATAGTGGTCGAAGTCGATGTTAGCGCCACGATTTGACCTGACGTCAATAATCTCGGATAAATGCCGTCCATCAATCAGAACGTGATTGAATTATGATTCTATCTGCAGTGGTGATTTCCAGGTGTACCGATACGGAAGGCTGTGTTGGAAGTAGCTGCTGCGAATGGCCATATTCTTGGAGGCGGCGAAATATATTAGTCGTAGACCGTTTTAATTCAGCAGCCGGTGAGCGCTGAACTTGCCGATAGTTGGTCTAAACTCCTCATCTTGTTCAACATAGATAATAGATTTCTTCTTCTTCTTCTTTTTCAATGGCTCTACATCCCAACTGGAACTTGGCCTCCCGAAAACATGTTAGACCGCACAATGCTCGGATTCGTCAAATTTCACGACATAAATCGATAACTCGAAAACCATCAGAGTTGGAGTTTTGACGTCTTCAGAAGAAATGATCTGCAAGAAAATATCTATTTTTGGAGTTAGTTGCCATTAGAGTGGCCCTTTTATGATTTTTTTTGATAATGTATGTTTTTAATCTTTTGAGTTAGGAGATCATATCAAGTTAGGAGATCATCTCTACAAAGTTGTAGAGAGTTTAATTCTAAGCATTTTTGCTTAATAAACATTTATTTTATCTAATATAGGTAATGTTTTATGACAAAATTACTTTCCACTTTCATCAATACAAAATATTTTCAAAAACAGTCTTTGCATCGCTTTACGGTGTTTGGATAGCGCATCTTTTGGTTACATAAGATGGTGGATAGCTTCATTTTCCAGCATATTATAAGCGTTTTTTCATAAACAAGTGATATTTTTCTGAGCATTCTACTGCAGCGAGTAGCAAACATTAGCAAAAATTTCAATCGTATTCTGTAAGTATACATTCAGGTCCATCAACTCCATGATATTTCATTTGTCCATCTTTGTCCATCTTTGTCCACTTTTGTTTGATAACCATATTCATTTTTGTATGAAAAATCAGCTATTCCATGGGAAACGCATATACCGGATCTCAGATTTTTGCAACATTTGGTAGCATCATTCTTTTTCGAAAATTAATAAACTCACATTTTTATTTTGTCCTGAACAATAATTTAGATCCAAGGTAGACCAAAAAATCAAAATATTTGATAAAAAATTTTTTTGACAGAATTTTTGAACTACTGGGTCAATGTTTATGGAATCACATGGTTATTCACCATCGGGTTGTGTGATACATCGAAGACTTTAACTTACATTTCGAAAACTTTATCTTTGAACAGGTTGTAGAACATCTCTTATTTTTTTATATATTAGTAAAATTTCAAGATCAATTAAAGAAATTTTAGCATGTAGTCATTGGAGATCCTCACTTAGAAACTGCGAAATTTAAATTGTTCTGCAAATTAGTCATAAAAAATCAACATGAATTTTATGGTTTCGTATTTCGCCACAAAAGTAGCGCTCTTAAGCATTTATTTCATGAGAACACCTTGAAAATCGGTCCAGTAGCTCAAATGTCACGTTCGAAAAGACTGATTTTTTCGACTACTTTTTCACACGAGTTAATTTGAATATTTTAGATAAAGAATGATTCTTTGTGGGCTTTGTGGCCGTGCGGTTAGCGACGTCAATCGTCTAGACCCATGGGCTTTGGAACGTGGGTTTTATTCCCGCCCCGGTAAGAAGGAAACTTTCCGTGATCGAAAAATTCTCCACCGGTACACTGGATGTTATTTTTCCTGTCCGCTGTCTAGGTGTTAAGTGTTCAGTCTGTGCTACCTTTGGTGTGTTCCTGTCTTTTATTCTACCAAATCATGCAAAAATCAGATACGGTATATGCATTTCCCATGGAATAGCTGAATTTTCTAATCTAATCTAATCGAACACAAACGCAGCCAGTACAAAGAAAGCATCCTGGAAAATCATTGAGTCAGATGACGCCCAATAATTTTTCTTGTCAATATTGAGGCTCACAGCATACCAGTGGTATGACATAAACTTCAAAGCGGCCAGGCCCACTGCGTTGTGTTTGCCGCAGAGATGATTCTTCGATATGTATCGTGTTCAAGTAGTCACTTCAACATGATACATATCACGAATCTACAGGGGTTGACGGATGCGTGGACATACCGTACCATACGCAGAGAGAAAAATTGCGATAAGAAAATATAAAAATATGAAAACATGAAATTAAAAAATGAATATACAAAAATATGAGTACAAAAAAACATAAAAGCATGAGAATATGAAAATATTGGAAATTTGAAATATAAAAAGTTATGTTAAAGAATGAAATTTTGAAAATATGTCAATTGTATGAAAACATATGAAACGGAAACATGAAAATATAGAAATATGTAAATTAGACCTCTTCATGTTTTCAAAAAGTATCAAAAATTCAACCGGTCAGCCCAGAATCACAATTCTTATGCTAAAATAAGTCTCCTGTCAAATTTTCAGCCAATTCGGATAAAATTTCGAGGTGGCTCAAGTCGATTTAGTGTTTTTGGGCTATTTTTAATTTTGGAAAAAATCTAACATGAGATATAAACGTCAAAAACTATCGCAACAACCTCTATACGGAAGCTATTGGTGTGCTCTTCAAGTCTTGTGAACATTGCGATTAGTTCCGTTCACGTTTTGTCCATGTTAAAGTGATTTTCAAGCTTTTAAGTGCATAAAAATACTGTTTCCCCCAAAAGTCGTTGTTCTACAAAATTCTTGAGTTTATGACAAATGATTGTTAATTTACTATATTATTATTCCTCTTTTTTCCCTGGAAATTTGAGTAATATAATTGCCCATGTGCGATTTACCGTTAAATTCTTAAAAATCAGAAGCTGAACATTTGTCATAAATTTGCACGCTGAGATTTCTTCAAACAAGTTGTTCAAACAAAGAAGCTTCGATTTCACTTGTTACTACGATGCACTCAATGTTAAAAGCATGCAGACATATGGTGAAATTAACAAAATTTGAAAGTCGTTTGTTGTAAGCATCAAATATCATATGATTTGATTTATGTTTTGTTTGCACACCAATAGCTTCCGTATAGAGGTTGTTGCGATAGTTTTTGACGTTTATATCTCATGTTAGATTTTCTCCAAAATTAAAAATAGCCCAAAAACACTAAATCGACTTGAACCACCTCGAAATTTTATCCGAATTGGCTGAAAATTTGACAGGAGACTTATTTTAGCATAAGAATTGTGATTCTGGGCTGACCGGTTGAATTTTTGATACTTTTTGAAAACATGAAGAGGTCTAATGTAAATATGCTAATTAAATTATAATAACATGAAAGATATAAGAAAGATAAAAAAAATTAAATATAAAAATTATATATCAGCAATTATAACAATATGAAAATATGATAGCATGAAAAAAGAAAATACAAATATATGAAAATACAAAATACTAAAATATGGAATTTGAAATTTAAAAATACAAAAGTATAAAAATATGAACATATAGGGGAACTTCATCTCATAGCTCCTATTTCCATCCCATCAAAAACAAAGCAATGGAATGGAATTTGGTTTGTTTATTATTTTTGTGATTTTTTTCAGCAGTGAGCACGCATGTTGACAAAAAGAAGCGACGAATTTGGTGCCGTATTTCTTTGTTTAGCGATGAGATGAATAAACGTGCAGTGAGATCGAGATCGGAACAGTTCCCCTACATGAATAACAAATTTGAAGCATGTAAAGCATCATAACGTGAGCATATAAAAGTATAAAAGTAAGAAAAATATAAGAAAGGAAAACATAAAAATATTATAATATAACATTGTAATAACATAAAATTATATAAATATGAAAATACAAAAATACAAAATATAAAAGTTTAAAAATATTAAAACATTAAATATCAAATATGAAGGTGTAATATTAAATTTAAAGAAATATGATAATATGATAATATAAAAACATAATAAAATAAAAATTTTAATACACAGAAATAATATACATAAAGATAAAAGTGTAAGATTAGGAAGGTATAAAATACGTAACTAAGAAAAATATACAATGTAAAAATATAAAATTATAAAAATATGGAAACTTAAAAAATTAAAATGTAAAAATATGAAAAATAAATAGAGTGAAATATGAAAAATAAGTGTAATGAAATATGGCAAATAAATGAATTACTATGAATTATTTCGTGGACTGGAAACTAGTGATACTCATGTTTCCTTTGAAATCTCTGTCCAGATTACTATCATAAATCAAGGTGGGTGTAGTCCTTAATTTCAATCTATGACAAAAATGACAAAAGTATTAAAATAACTATTCCTGGCCACGCTTATCTGTACCGTCTCCTCTCTCCTCGTTTGTCGGGTGAAGATCACTGCGTCCAGATTTTAGGACTATTGTGATATACCCTTTTACTGTGAAATACGCAAGTTATCTCAGTAACATGTTTGTCACTGAGATACCTTGGTATCGACTGAACTCAAGACCATCTATTATTGATGAATAGAGATCCTGAGTTACAGTATGTGACTCCCCCATTCTGGCGAGACTAGCTTTATGAAGCCAACCATGTCCTTGGGGGATAAGATCCATATGTCAGCAGGCCCTAAAAAGGGCTTGCTGAGAACTTTGAACCTACGTTGGGTGAGTGCACTGCAATAGCAGAGGATGTGTTCTGATGTTTCTCTCTCCTCGTCACAGAAGCGGCAATTTGAGGTTTGGATTGCTCCGATCTTTTGTAGATGGTATCTGCAAGGGCAGTGTCCAGTTATTAGACCGGTGTAGATGTTGAGATCCCTTTTGTTGAGACCTAATAGTTGTTGGGTTTTCTTGGGGTTAATCGTTACGAGCCTTTTGGATTGGCTCGTATGGGGAAGTGCATTCCAGTTTGATGTGATTTGACTGACCATATATTTGTTCAGTTCCATTTTTACAGAGCAGTCTGAGATCCCGCAGAAGGGCTCAGGGCCAATGAACCTTTCATTAGATCCATTCCTGGCTAGCTCATCAGCAATCTCGTTTCCCTCTAGACCCGTATGTCCTGGGATCCAATATAGGTAGACTCGATTGCGAGTGGATAAGTGTGGCAATGCCAGAACGCGTTCCCAACCTTGCTTTGAGTTACAAGTGTAGTTATTAAGCGACTTAAGTGCCGCTTGGCTGTCAGAGAAAATACATATTTTGCAAATCTATACTTTCTCCTCAGGCATAATAACACGCATTCTAATATTGCATATATTTCCGCCTGAAATACTGTGGGCCACTGTCCTAAGTGGACAGAAATTTTTGTTGTAGGGCCATAGATTCCGGATCCTGTCAGATTATTCATTTTCGAACCATCTGTGAAGAAATTTATAGAGCCTGTTGGAACGCTGGGTCCACCTCCTTCCCACTCCTGGCGGGAAGGAATGAACACATCGTAAGGTAAGTCATAATTGACTACCATTTCCATCCAGTCACTACAAATTCCTATTGCGGGATTTATGGCAAATTCATTTAATATGCTGAGGTGACCCGTAAGGTCTCCCGACAGCAGTGTTTTTGTTCTCTTTAACCTTAGAGCACTTTTTTCCGCTTCCAGCTTTATGAATTGATCTAACCGGGGCAGGTGAAGCATTGCGTCTAGGGCCAAAGTGGGTGTACTACGAACTGCACCAGTGATGGCTATGCAAGCGGTGCGTTGGATTTTGTTGAGCTTAGCCCTTGCAGCAGCCTCATTAGTTTTAGGCCACCAGACAAGGGAAGCGTAAGTTGTCCTGGGACGGACAATGGTTTTATATATCCACATGATCATACTTGGTTTTAGGCCCCATCTTTTACCAAGGGTTTTGAACAAACCCAAAGTGTATTGAGACCTTTCTGCACAACTGATTGGAGATGAGAGTTCCAATTAAGCTTTGCGTCGAGTATGACACCTAGATATTTTACTTCACTTGAATAAACTAATTGTGTTTGATTCAAGAAAAGGGGTTTCAGTTGTACCTTTCTCCGTTTGGTGAAAAGGATAATGGAAGTTTTGTAGGATTTATGCCTAGTTGATACTTTTGACACCAGGAAAAAGTGTGATTTAGGGCAGATTGCATTCTTTCCACGATAACACTTTCGAATTTGCCTCGTACAATAATGACAACGTCATCAGCATATCCAACCACTTCGAAGCCTCTTCTCTCTAAGCTGTCTAGAAGCTCATCCACCACCAGTGACCACAACAAAGGAGAAAGCACTCCGCCTTGCGGACACCCCCTTGTTGCTTTAACAGTGATGTATGAACCGCTAAACTCAGAGGAGATTTTCCGATTAGCTAGCATAGCATGTACCCAGGTAACAATGCATGGGTCGAATTTTCTCCTCAACATTGCTGACCCTATAGACGAATAAGAAGCGTTATCGAATGCGCCCTCAATATCAAGAAATGCTACAAGAACAACTTCTTTTCCATAAAGTGTTTTTCGATTTTTTGAACTACCGTATGTAGTGCCGAGATCGTAGATTTTCCACTTTGATAAGCGAATTGGTTTTTTGACAAAGGCATTGCTTTCATAAATTTGTGATTTATGTACTCGCATAGTACCTTTTCCATAATTTTGAGAATTACAGAGGATAAACTTATCGGCCTGAATGCTTTGGGGTTGGTTTTATTTCTCTTGCCTGCCTTCGGAATGAAGACAGCCCGGATTTGACGCCAATCGTTAGGTATGTGCCCTGTACCGTCACAAGGGAGAGAAGGAATAAGTACCACGGAGTTGGATATTGGGAAGGTATTCGTTGGGTCAGGATGTGCCTGTAGCTGGCAATGTGACCATGGTAGAACTTACCCCGTAACACATCACGAAGAGGTTTCTACCCAGCGTTACGGGTAACCCATGGAATAGCTGAATTTTCATACAAAAATTGATATGATTATCAAACAAAAGTGGACAAAGATGGACAAATGAAATATCATGGAAATGATGGGTCTGAATGTATACTTTCAGAATACGTTTGAAATTTTTGCTAATATTTGCTACTCACTGTAGTAGAATGCTCAGAAAAATATCACTTTTTGACGTAGGACTTACGTCTCTCTTTACTATACCGGGTGTCATTCTAAAATATTCAAATCGATCGCGTTACGCTGTGTTGAAAGATTTTAAACGTTAATAGCGTTCGTCTCAATGGACGAATTTCTGCGGTAAGCATGTCCATGCTTGATAAGAACCGAAAAACTTGTTTCAATAGGCATGAAACTGTTTTCAATGAAAAACATTGAGATCAAGGGAACCTTTAAATATGGGTACCGCATAATTCTTGCATCATTCCATTACCACGTTCTAATTGGTACAGACACCAGCGAATGAGCAGCCGCTTGATCTGCCGAGAAGCCATAAAATAGCGCAACGCGATTTTTTCCTTTCATTCTGACCGGGACAAGCGAAGCAACCGCATCATCGCTTGAACAGCACTCACACCTTTTAGCAGGGAATGAAATCTGCACCGACCGCTTTTTCGGCTCGACACCATCGAAGCGACCGAAGCGACCATCATCAGCCGAAACCTAGCCAGTACATCAGCAGTCCACCCTACAGAACCGACAAAGCAGCAATGCTGAGCAGATACCGGCAGCAGCAGCAGAGTCGAGCCGAGACCGGCCGGCATCGGTGCTGAGCCGAGACAGGCTGAAGAAAAGCCACATGATGCAGCATGTATGTCCAAAAAACAAACGGTTCTTCAGAGAGCCAATAATTCGCTTTGACGCAGCCGCGCTGTTGCCATCTAGCGGTGACGGACGTGTGCGTGAAATCACTGTTTTTCAACATGGTGAAGTATAGAAAGTATATTTTAAAATGCTTTTAAAATGTTATTAACAGTGTTATATTGAAAACTTTTAAATACATAGAGTTAGAATTTTGAAAAACTACATGTTAGGCTCTTTATCTACACATGTTTTTTTAATCAAAATAATTCAACTTTTGTGTTACCAATATAAAAGTAAATTAAATTTCTAACCCAAAATAATGATCTATTTTCGGTTAAAATGTGTTTTAACGCTTTAATAAGCATTTTAAAACTGACGTCCTATATCACTTGCCGGGTGAAATAAAAAAGCATCACCCGGCCCCCATTTTGTTTTCTCGCTTTCGTCAGGGCCAATAGAGATCAATATCAAAGCTTTCAATACCCTTCGGGATAGAAATTGTACTTGGGTGCCAAATCCAATATTCTAGTGATAAAATTTTATGCCTGATTTTCATAAATAGCGTCAAAACTAACAGTGGATAATTTTTCTGATTTAACCGCGAAGTGGACGAAGGACTTCGCTTGACCATGCCTAAAAAAAACATAAGATGTCCAAATCTCTCACATAATATTTGGATTAAAAAAAAGCACCGATAACAGCTCAAACATTAATAAACTATCAATCGATTTTCCATCAAATGTTGGATTTTTTGGCATTGATCAAGAAAATCTAGATAAACATTGTTTGATACTGACCGCACACAAAGCGAACGTGACTGAATGATCGTCCCATGTTACCAATTCTAAATCTTATCACCCGAAATCCCATGTCCGGGTGTTTCCTTCCATCTACTACTAACAATGTTGTCTCAGAAAAGAACACGTACCTGAACTCACCTGAACTGCAATTCTAAGCTCGCTTGTCCGGCTTATTGGCCTGTATCAAGCGAAAAGTCCCGTTAGGAAATAGAAGGCAACAAGCGTAAAAAAGAAGAAGCCCTTCTCGAACGCGTTCATGATAATGACGCTTTGGCTGATAAAGAAGCGGGATACAAGACACTGGCTGATTGGCCCATCAATTGGGAAGCACAGAAGATTCAAAATAAGGTATAAAAGAAAAGTTCATTCGCTCGCAGAGCATTCAGTCTTTTTTATACCACCACTACAAATTCGCGCTTATTTGAAAAGATCGTTTTCTTACTTTTTGGACTTAACCGAAGCAAACGGCCTTTTTCAAGGCTCTTAAAAATAAGAGTTAAAGAGTTAAAAATAATGTTCTCCTTCAGTCGCTATCGCACGGATTAGGAGGCCCTACATCCCCTGCTGGGCCAACTTGTGGCTTATTTCAGGCAGTCCTTCAGTGGGAAGGTTGCCACTGTCGAGGCTAATATTTCGTGACCGGACAGATACTTCCTGAATTGTTTTTGATGATTCTTGTTCGAGGTAGATTTGATTTCTGTGTCGGTTTGATGAAAAGATTTTGCCAAGGAATGGTATGCAACGCCGATTATTTATTCAAAATAGTTGATGTGAGAAATTTGGACATATTATGTATCTTAACCCTCTAAGACCCGGGACGAACGGATTTTTTTCAAATGGCTCGCATTCAGCACCTGATCGTCGGAATTCCTCGCGGTTTCGTTTGTGCTCAATGGGAATAGCTATATTTTTGCTCTGATACATTTTCAAATAAAAATTTTTGTTCAGGTCCGAGTTATTGCTAAAAATAAGTGTGCACCCCCGCGCGTTTTTTTCTATAATTCAAACATCTCTTCAATATTCTGGACGTGTTCATGCCCAAAATTTATCAAATCACCCATCAAACCAACCCAAAAAGATATTTGTAAAGATTTTTAGTCGATTACGATGTTTTCACCATTTGACTAGGGCAGGATTGACTGAATTCAGGGCCGCATTCAGGGGTTACAATGGTAGAGTATGGGCTAAAAATTCAATTACAATGAAATTTGCATGAGCATGCGGCTGCACAAATTTAAGAATCAGGAGTTTTAAATATTTAATTTTCAATTGAAATTGACTTTCTGAAATTCTTATCAGGGCCGGATTTAGGGGTCGAAATGGGGGTGACCAGGGACCATATCACCAATTGCAATGAAACTGGGCATGCGACTGCTCAAACTTCATGAAAACACATCAGGAGCTCAAAGAATTTTGTATGATTTTGAAATTGACCTTCTGAAGTTTTGACCAGGGCCGGCTTGAGGGGTCCAAATGGGGAGAGCAAGGGCCATATCACCAAAAACAATGGAACTGGGCATGCGACTGCTCAAACACCATGGAAACACATCAGGAACTCAAAGAAATCTGTTTCAAATGGAAATTGATCTTCGGAAATTTCAACCAGGGCCGGATTTAGGAGTGAAAATGGGGAAGGCAGGGGCCATATCACCAATTGCAATGAAACAGGGCATGCGACTGCTCAAACTTCATGAAAACACATCAAGAGCTCAATGAATTCTGCTCGAACTTCAAATTGTCTTTCCGAAATTTTGACCAGGACTGGCTTCAGGGGTCCAAATGGGGAGAGCAAAGGCCATATCACTAATAGAAATAAAACTGGGCAGTGGGCATGCGACTGCTCAAACTTCATGAAAACACGTCAGGATCTCAAAGAGAGTGAATTTGAAATTGATCTTCTGAAATTTCAACCAGGGCCGGATTCAGGGGTGAAAATATGGAGAGCGGGCTGCTTAAACATCATGAAAACACATCAGGAGCTCAAAGTATTCTGATTGAACTTGAAACTGCTCTAATACAAATTTCAGGAATTTCTCCTGAAAATACTCCAGGAATTCGTCCAGAAGTTCCTCCGGGAATTCCTCCAAAAGTTCCTCCAGGAATTTCTCCGGAAGTTCCTCCAGGAATCTCCCCGGAAGTTTCTCCAGGAATTTCTCCGGAAGTTCCTCCAGGAATTCATCCGAAAGTTCCTCCAGGAATTCCTCCGGAAGTTCCTCCAGGAATTCCTCCAGAAGTTCTTCCAGGAAATCCTCCGGAAAATCCTCCAAGAATTTCTGCCGAAGTTCCTCCGGAAGTTCCTTCAGAAATTCCTTCGGAAATCCCTACAGGAATTTATTCGGATATTCCTCCAGGAATTCATTCGGAAGTTCCTCCAGGAAATCTTATAGAAGTTCCTCCGGGAATTCCTCCGGAAGTTCCTTCAGGAATTCCTTCAGAAATTCCTCCAGCAATTCATTCGGAAATTCCTCCAGGAATTCATTCGGAAGTTTATCCAGGAAATCCTATAGAAGTTTCTCCAGGAATTCTTTCGGAAGTTCCTTCAGGAAACCCTACGGAAGTTCCTCCAGGAATTCCTCCATGAATTCCTCCGGAAGTTCCTCCATGAATTCTTCCGGAGTTCCTCCATAAATCCCTCGGGAAATTCCGCCATGAATTATTCCGGAAGTTCATCCAGCAATTCACACGGATGTTCCTACAAGAATTTCTCTCGAAGTTCCTCCAGGAATTCCTTCAGAAGTTTCTCCAGGAATTCTTCCGGAAGTTCCTCCATAAATACTTCCGAAAGTTCCTCCAGGATTTCTCCGGAAGTTCCTCCAGGAATTCCTCCGGAAGTTCCTCCAGGAATTCCTCCGGAAGTTCCTCCAGGAATTCCTCCGGAAGTTCCTCCAGGAATTCCTCCGGAAGTTCCTCCAGGAATTCCTCCGGAAGTTCCTCCAGGAATTCCTCCGGAAGTTACTCCAGAAATTCCTCCGGAAGTTCCTCCAGGAATTCCTCCGGAAGTTCCTCCAGGAATTCCTCCGGAAGTTCCTCCAGGAATTCCTCCGGAAGTTCCTCCAGGAATTCCTCCGGAAGTTCCTCCAGGAATTCCTCCGGAAGTTCCTCCAGGAATTCCTCCGGAAGTTCCTCCAGGTATTTCTCCGGAAGTTCCTCCAGGAATTCCTCCGGAAGTTCCTCCAGGAATTCCTCCGGAAGTTCCTCCAGGAATTCCTCCGGAAGTTCCTCCAGGAATTCCTCCGGAAGTTCCTCCAGGAATTCCTCCGGAATTTCCTCCAGGAATTCTTCCGGAAGTTCCTCCAGGAATTCCTCCGGAAGTTCCTCCAGGAATTCCTCCGGAAGTTCCTCCAGGAATTCCTCCGGAAGTTCCTCCAGGAATTCCTCCGGAAGTTCCTCCAGGAATTCCTCCGGAAGTTCCTCCAGGAATTCCTCCGGAAGTTCCTCCAGGAATTCCTCCGGAAGTTCCTCCAGGAATTCCTCCGGAAGTTCCTCCAGGAATTCCTCCGGAAGTTCCTCCAGGAATTCCTCCGGAAGTTCCTCCAGGAATTCCTCCGGAAGTTCCTCCAGGAATTCCTCCGGAAGTTCCTCCAGGAATTCCTCCGGAAGTTCCTCCAGGAATTCCTCCGGAAGTTCCTCCAGGAATTCCTCCGGAAGTTCCTCCAGGAATTCCTCCGGAAGTTCCTCCAGGAATTCCTCCGGAAGTTCCTCCAGGAATTCCTCCGGAAGTTCCTCCAGGAATTCCTCCGGAAGTTCCTCCAGGAATTCCTCCGGAAGTTCCTCCAGGAATTCCTCCGGAAGTTCCTCCAGGAATTCCTCGGAAGTTCCTCCAGGAATTCCTCCGGAAGTTCCTCAGGAATTCCTCCGGAAGTTCCTCAGGAATTCCTCCGGAAGTTCCTCCAGGAATTCCTCCAGAAGTTCTTCCAGGAATTCTCCAGAATTCTCCGGAAGTTCCTCCAGGATTCCTCCGGAAGTTCTTCCACGAATTCCTCCGGAAGTTCCTCCAGGAATTCCTCCGGAAGTTGCTCCAGGAACTCCTTAGGAAGTTTCACCAGGAATTCCTTCAAGCTCCTCCAGGATTTTCTTCGGAAGTTCCTCTAGGAATTCCTTCGTAAGTTCACCAGGAATTCCTTCGGAAGTTCCACCAGGAATTCCTTCGGAAGTCAAAAATTCCTGGAGGATCTCTGAAAGTTCCGAAAGAATTCCTGAATTCGTGAAGTAACTTCTGCAGAAATTCCTGCATGAACTTCTGGAGGAATTCCAGGAGAAACTTCCGAAGGAATTCCTGGTGGAACTTCCGAAGGAATTCCTGGTGGAACTTCCTGGAGCACCTTCTGGAAAAATTCTTGAAAGAACTTCCGAAGAAATTCCTGGAGGAATTTCCGAGAGAATTCCTGAAGGAACTTCCGATGGAATTCCTGGAGGAACTTCCAATGGAATTCCTGGAGGAACTCCCGGAGAAATTCCTGGTGGAACTTCCGGAGGAATTCCTGGAGGAACTTCCGGAGGAACTTCCGGAGGAAATACTGCAGGAACTTCCGGAGGAATTCCTGGAGGAACTTCCGGAGGAATTCCTGAAGGAACTGCCGGAGGAATTCCTGGAGGAACTTCCGGAGGAATTCCTGGAGGAACTTCCGGAGGAATTCCTGGAGGAACTTCCGGAGGAATTCCTGGAGGAACTTCCGGAGGAATTCCTGGAGGAACTTCCGGAGGAATTCCTGGAGGAACTTTCGGAAGTATTTATGGAGGAACTTCCGGAGGAATTCCTGAAGGAACTTCCGGGAAATTCCTGGAGGAACTTCGAGGGAAATTCTTGCAGGAACATCCGGATGAATTCCTGGAGGAACTTCCGGCGAATTCCTGGAGGAACTTTCGAAAGTATTTATGGAGGAACTTCCGGAGGAATTCCTGGAGAAACTTCCGAAGGAATTCCTGAAGGAACTTCCGGGAAATTCCTGAAGGAACTTTGAGGGATATTCTTGTAGGAACATCTGGATGAATTCCTGGAGGAACTTCCGGAAGAATTCATGGCGGAACTTCCCGAGGGATTTATGAAGGAACGTCCGGAGGATTTCATGGAAGAACTTCCGGAGGAATTCATGGAGGAATTCCTGGAGGAACTTCCGTAGGGTTTCCTGGAAAAACTTCCGGGTGAATTCCTGAAAGAACTTCTATAGGATTTCCTGGAGGAACTTCCGAATGAATTCCTGGAGGAATTTCCGAATGAATTCCTGGAGGGATTTCCGAACGAATTTCTGAAGGAACTTCCGGAGGAACTTCGGCAGAAATTCTTGGAGGATTTTCCGGAGGATTTCCTGAAAGAACTTCCGGAGGAATTGCTGGAGGAACTTCTGGAGGAATTCCTGGAGGAACTTCCGGAGAAATTCCTGGAGGAACTTCCGGAGGAATTCTTGGAGGAACTTCCGGAGGAATTCCTGGAGGAACTTCCGGAGAAATTCCTGGAGGAACTTTTGGAGGAATTCCCGGAGGAACTTCTAGAGGAATTCCTGGAGTATTTTCCGGAGAAATTCCTGAAATTTGTATCAGGGCAGTTTCAAGTTCAATCAGAATACTTTGAGCTCCTGTTGTGTTTTTATGATGTTTGAGCAGCCCGCTCTCCATATTTTGCCCCTAAATCTGGCCCTGGCGGAAATTTCAGAAAGTCAATTTCAAATTCAAACAGAATTCTTTGATCTCCTGATGTATTTTCAAGAAGTTGGAGCAGTCGCATGCCCACTTTCATTGTAATTGTTGATATGGCCCCTGCCTTCCCCATTTTCACTCCTAAATCCGGCCCTGGTTGAAATTTCAGAAGATCAATTTCCATTTGAAACAGATTTCTTTGAGCTCCTGATGTGCTTCCATGGTGTTTGAGCAGTCGCATGCCCAGTTTCATTGCTTTTGGTGATATGGCCCTTGCCCTCCCCATTTGGACCCCTGAAGCCGGCCCTGGTCAAAATTACAGAAGGTCAATTTCAAATTCAAACAGAGTTCTTTGTGCTCCTGATGTGTTTTCATGGTGTTTGAGCAATCGCATGCCCAGTTTCATTGCTTTTGGTGATATGGCCCTTGCTCTCCCCATTTGGACCCCTGAAGCCGGTCCTGGTCAAAATTACAGAAGGCCAATTTCAAATTCAAACAAAGTTCTTTGTGCTCCTGATGTGTTTTCATGAAGTTTGAGCAGTCGCATGCCCTGTTTCATTGCAATTGGTGATATGGCCTTTGCTCTCCCCATTTAGACCCCTGAATCCGGCCCTGGTCAAAATTGAAGAAGGTCATTTTCAAATTCAAACAGAATTCTTTGAGCTCCTGATGTGTTTTCATGAAGTTTGAGCAGTCGCATGCCCTGTTTCATTGCAATTGGTCATATGGCCCCTGCCCTCCCCATTTTCACTCCTAAATCCGGCCCTGGTTGAAATTTCAGAAGATCAATCTCTATTTGAAACAGATTTCTTTGAGCTCCTGATGTGTTTCCATGGTGTTTGAGCAGTCGCATGCCCAGTTTCATTGCTTTTGGTGATATGGCCCTTGCTCTCCCCATTTGGACCCCTGAATCCGGCCCTGGTCAAAATTTCAGAAGGTCAATTTTAAGTTCAAACAGAATTCTTTGAGCTCCTGATGTATTTTTATAAAGTTTGAGCAGTCGCATGTTCAGTTTCATTGTAATTGGTGTTATGGCCCTGGTCACCCCATTTCGACCCTAAATCCGGCCCTGATAAGAATTTCAGAAAGTCAATTTCAATTGAAAATTAAATATTTAAAACTCCTGATTTTTAAATTTGTGCAGCCGCATGCTCATGCAAATTTCATTGTAATTGAATTAGCCCATACTCTACCATTGTAACCCCTGAATGCGGCCCTGAATACAGTCAATCCTGCCCTACTCAAATGGTGAAAACATCGGAATCAACTAAAAATCTTTACAAATATCTTTTTGGGTTGGTTTGATGGGTGATTTGATAAATTTTGGGCATGAACACGTCCAGAATATTGAAGAGATGTTTGAATTATAGAAAAAACACCCCCGCGCACACTTATTTTTAGCAAGAACTCGGACCTGAACGAAAATTTTTATTTGAAAAAGTATCAGAGCAAAAATATAGCTATTCCCATTGAGCACAAACGAAACCGCGAGGAATTCCGACGATCAGGTGCTGAATGCGAGCCATTTGAAAAAAATCCGTTCGTCCCGGGTCTTAGAGGGTTAAAGGCATGGTCAAGTCAAGTCCTACGTCCACTTAGCGGTTATGTCACAGACATTACCCACTCTTCGTTTTTTTTAATCCAAATATCCAAATATTATGTGAGAGATTTGGACATCTTATGTTTTTTTTAGGCATGGTCAAGCGAAGTCTTCGTCCACTTCGCGGTTAAATCAGAAAAATTATCCACTGTTAGTTTTGACGCTATTTATGAAAATCACGCATAAAATTTTATCACTAGAATATTGGATTTGGCACCCAAGTACAATTTCCATCCCGAAGGGTATTGAAAGCTTTGATATTGATCTCTATTATTGGCTCTCTGAAGAACCGTTTGTTTTTTGGACATACATGTGGCTTTTCTTCAGCCTGTCTCGGCTCATCACCGATGCCGGCCGGTCTCGGCTCGACTCTGCTGCTGCTGCCGGTATCTGCTCAGTATTGCTGCTTTGTCGGGTCTGTAGGGTGGACTGCTGCTGTACTGACTAGGTTTCGGCTGATGATGGTGGCTTCGATGGTGTCGAGCCCATTAAAGCGGTCGGTGCAGACTTAATTCCCTGCTAAAAGGTGTGAGTGCTGTTCAATCGATGATGCGGTTGCTTCGCTTGTCCCGGTCAGATCCTTTCAATCGCGTTGCACTATTTTATGGCTTCTCGGCAGACCCAGCGGCTGCTCATTCGCTGGTGTCTGCACCAATGAGAACGTGGTAATGGAATGATGCAAGAATTATGCGGTACCCATATTTATAGGTTCCCTTGATCTCAATGTTTTTCATTGAAAGCAGTTTCATGCCTATTGAAACAAGTTTTTCGGGTCTTATCAAGCATGGACATGCTTACCGCAGAAATTCGTCCATTGAGACGAACGCTATTAACGTTTAAAATCTTTCAACACAGCGTAACGCGATCGATTTGAATATTTTGGAATGACACCCGGTATAGTAAAGAGAGACGTAAGTCCTACGTCAAAAAACTTGTCTTATGATCTCTCTCATTAATTCAGGATCTTCCGTATTATTTTGATCCCGGATTATAATAAAATATTTCAAAATTGAGGATCTTGTTATACGTGTTATATAGATCAATGATGCCAATTGTATACTCAGTCAAGTTAAGAACCAGAATGAGGGGCTAGCAAAGTTGTTTTTTTTTTCTCGCAATCCTTACGTTAAACCTAACTTTGCTAGTGGTGCTCTTATCTAATTAAACAATGCAAGGCGCATTACTAGCGAGTTAGGTTTAACGTTTAACGTCAGAAAAACCCAACTTCGCCAGCCCCTGTCTGGTTTTAACTTAACATAGATAGTCTACATAGCTTCATTCTTTATTGAACCATTTCATAGCCAAGATCCGGGAACAACTGGATGGTGAATTTGTGAGTTTAATCAGACTAGATTCGATCTAGAACTTATTACGCTGAATCTAACTCGAATCAGTCCTGGGTATTATCCTCATAATGGTAATGGCTATAGATAGTGGAATAAATAGATGAGCGAAGATAAATCCTCTGTCTCCAAACGAACTGTCAAACGTGTCTTCAAACGAGCATGACGTCACGATTTCAATGGAAACGTTAAGGGCTGTGACGTCATATGCGCGTGTGCACGGGCAAAAAAATCGACTCAGCCATGCTTTCGCTCATCTATAGATTCTACTATCTATAGTAATGGCCTTCTCGTGTGCAATAAAAGAAATCAATTATTCATAGCGTTTCCCTGTTGAAGTTCAAAAACCTACAATAAAAAATAAGAAAAATTAGCGAAATACAAAACGCTGAAAATAATGTTGATCAAGCTTCTCGAGCTGCAGCGTATATAATTGATTTTTTGACATTCCTTTGTTTTGACAATTTTACTCCAAAAATCGGCTAGAATCAATGTTGACTATGATGAGTTCCATTGTTTTCTACCTCTTGAACTTCAAGCTCCAGGGATCTCACGCCGCCATTACCGAGCGCAAAATACTGGATAAGTTTTTAAATATCCGTATAGTAGCCTTACATGGCGGTTTGGCGTAATATAGTGCTAATGGTTACTTGGGAACCTTTGAGTAGATTGATCCGTCTTAGAGAGGACAATGAATTCGGTGAGTCAATTGGAAGAAAACCCATTCTTCGAGCGGATTGCTACGTCTATGTTACATTTTATGATTTGAGAGATTGTTTATTGATAACGATGTGAATCTATTGAATTGAATAATAGGAAGTATTGTTGAATATCACTCCAGAGAATATGTAAAGAGAGATAAATCGATGGATATTGATCGAAGAGGCATATTCGGATCAGTGTTGGGAAATGTACAATAAAACATTTTGATTATGTAATTGTTTACATTTTATCCAGTCAAATTTCATGCACTGTACGCAACATTTTTACTTTTTTTTTCTCATTTCAAACTATTTCTTGCTGCTGCGCGAGAGTCTTGTGCCGTCGGTGCTGTCATCATTTTCGTGAGCTTGATACCTTCTTGGTTGTTATAATAGAGGCAATAAACTATAGAGGACGATTGACGCTGCGGTTCCCTTGGTTATCGTCTCCAAACATGTTGAGTACCTATCTGTCAAAACGTACTGATTTTTCCTTCGTTGACATTTAGTGCCCTATCATCGCCAGCAAAAGATGTTTGTAACCGTTGGTCCCAATTTTGTAGCTTGTTGGCTCCTCCACAAGCATCCCCATGTCTTGTCCCCCACGCCAGTAAGATCCTAACACCTAGTCCGTCCATGATAATAGTAGGACAGCCTTACTGGTGGCGATCCTTGCTGTTCGAAATAAAAAATTCGGCACTAACGTTCAAAAAAATGAATAGCACTTGTTCAATCATTCCCACCCTCACTGTACTTTCCGCGGTTTGAGCATGGACAACAACCCGTAACGGTTAAATTAAAATTAAAACCCTGCGCGGAAGTGCTGCCAACTGTTACGAAGGATCGAAGGATGACATTTCGATTTTTCGTAAAAGTAAAGAGAGAAGAGAGAAAAAAATAGGAAAAAAAGTAATAAAACTAGACCGTAGACTAATTGGGTTCTTCTTTCCTGTCTGGACTACAAAGACAGTTGTAGTGCGCGCCGTTAATAAAAGTTATATTCCAGAAGAAAAAAAACCTAAATAGTTAAAAAGTGCATGCATATGTAGTGAATTTGTGCTAGAAATAGTTCATACTTAAAACCTTAAAGCTATTAGTACGGGTAATTCATAGTAATAGTACGGAAAGTGTTCAATTGTATAATTATTGTATGCATTGTATCTTTTGTTATCAGTGAAAAGATAATAGCCTCGAAAATCAAGCCAATTCACCTTCAGTAGGTGCTAATTAGTGTAGAAGAAAAGGTAAATTGTTTGAGAGAGTGGTGTAAAATGCGCTGGGAACAATAGAGATAATTTGGTGTACTAATTGCTACGGGACAGGTCCGAATCTGCTCTCGGGCCTTTTCTTGTCTTTCTTTGTCCTCGGGAGTGACCCCGTTGGACATTTTACTCTGCAGTGGCATCCAGGAGCGTTGGTCGACAACGGAATAAGCCGGAAGAACGCCATATAGGGGTCTAGTGCGATCTACGAGGATAGACAAAAGACCATCGCCACTCTCAGCCGCCATCACGCCCACCTGGTCGCAGTCCCGCAGGCCCTCCCATTAAGACGAATTTCGATTGGCAACCGTCGTCACCAGCCGGCCCTGTCACGTCGCTTACGGTAGCAGGCCCTGTTAGTCAGACGAATTTCGATTGGTATCCGCCGTCACTAACCTCCATCGTGCCAATTCCGGTCGCTGGCCCTCCCATCCAAACGAAGCTCCGTTGGCAACCGCCGCCATCGCGCCAATTAAGGTCGCAGGTCGACACACCCGGACGAAAAGACGATCGACGACCACGATTCTCGGCCACCATCACGCGGATTGGATCGCAGCCGTGCACCTCCCGCTACCGATACCTTAGTCACCTCCATCAAACGCCATTTCGGGATATTTCCGTGCCTACTCCCCGCCGTCAAGCCAACTACGAAGCTCCGAGACGGTCCGAAGTACTGCTGCTACGCAGTCCGAAGCATTCAAGCCAGAAAGCCGCATGATCGCTCCGTCTCGTGACCCGAAATCCTCGTTCTCCGCTGGAGGTCCCCCGTCTTCTCCACCACCAATGCTAGCCAACGAGATCATCGGCGCCGACCACCCTCTACAGTAAAGAAAAGCGCAAGTACACCAATGTCTCTCTATTTAAAATGCCCCAGGGGCGAATAAAAATGTATTCTATGTAAGCTTAGTGGTGTAATTCTATGTTAGCTAAATTTGGTGGTCAGGTTATTTAAGAGCTGCACTCCCTCATTCTATATGCATTGCGTTGTTCCGTTTCCGTACCTGAAAGGGGTATTCAAGCCTTGGTCTTGGTAGTCCACTTTAAGAAGACACCTTTACTTTGATTTTGGTCCGCTTTGGTCAAGATAACCGGTTGGTTTATATTTCTTTGCAAGGTTTCCAGTTTATAGTGCTCCTGCTAAAGGTAAGTGAACGGTGGTGTAGTGTGTAAACCTGTGCTTGAACGACCCAGTGCTCGACAATTTCCCACCCAAATTCCTTCTGAGCAGCCGAGAGGCTTACATGTTTCGCCAGTGACGACAGCGACAATCTTCCTCTATCGTTTATTACCTCTATTGTTGTTACATTTCTTCTTGAGCCTGGTAAGCTCAACCACTGAAAGCCTTCCGGAATCAGCTGTCGCTATGCAATGAGAGTTAGAATGTGTAAACTGAGATGAAATCGGAGATAGTTGAAAAAGTAGTTGACAATTTCCTGAATTTATGCTTGACGGATATTTCTTGAGTCTGATAAGCTCAACCCAAAAGAAATGTTTGAGAAAGATTTTAGTTTCTGAATTTTGATACTTGAGCCTTGATTTGAGAATTTGAGTTTCCCATCACGGCTCAAGATATACTTCATGAGCCTGAAAAGCCATACAAGAAAAGCTTTTATTGTTATAATTTAAAAAAACAATAGAGTTCGTTGAAGTCGATGAAGTGAAGTCGAGTCAAGTACGAGACACTGAAGACGGCCTTACTGTTGAGGTCGAAATACGTATCTGTCAAGATACAATTAAGTGGTGGAATTCAATGGGATTGTACAAACTCGTCTTATGACAAGTACTTCTCATAAGCAAATAAAAACTTTCAGTTAACTGAAATTCAAATTGTTTTGAGAATTATTACCGTGTATTATGTGGTTAAAACAAAAGCCTTTTCAAAGAGTGGCGCTGAATAAAGAGAGAGAAAGAGATAACGGACCTTTGATGCGCCTCAGCGAAGGACACGATCAGTTTTGAGACAGATGTCATAGAGTGTAGTGCGGTTGAAAAAGTAGCTGTTTGTCCAAAAAAAAATGAAGAAAAAATATAAAGAAAAGAACGACAATGAAATCCAAATAGTTTGTTGTGTTTTTATTAAAATAAGAAACTCCGACAAAAATGATTTGATTTTGTATAAAAAATTTTGAAGTAGTTTGTCGGGATACTTTTTCATTCTCTGGATTCAATCCTTGCGCACAGGGGTATGTATTTTCTGATAAAACCAGCTAACTAATAAAGGTATGACTCAGTAACACTTAACAAGCCAGCGCAAAATGTGGGACTTCTTTGGTGCTTACCTCAACATATGGATTATATGTTTATTTTATGATACGTACTTATCGTAAGTATCGATTTTTGACACGCCACATGCATACTACACGTAAGATAACACAAATTAATTGCAGAGTAAGTGGAGCAAAGCAATACGATCCATTGGCAAACTGTTCCGAAACTCAGGCCGGAACAGTTTATCTTACCGCCTGCAACCTCACCCAGTTGGATCCACACCATTTCGAAGATCATGGATATTTGACAACATTGGTGATGAGCCACAACCGGCTGTTTCATTTCCCACGCGATCAATCACCGTTTCTTTACCATCCGACTATGTTACAATATTACTGCAACTTCTGTGGCATAACGGACATCTACGAACTAACGTTTTCCGAATTGAGACAACTCAAGATATTGAGTCTTCAAGGTAATCAAATCAAGCATATTCCTTCCAGCGCATTCAACTTCAATTGGATTGAAGTTCTGAATTTGGCCGATAATCAAATCCAAAGGTTCAACCATCGACATCAATTAGAAACCATGCAGCATTTGTGGAAGTTAAATATCAGTGACAATCGTGGATTTGAATTGAATGAGCTGTCAATGGATTTTCGTGAGTTAAGCTGGTTAGACTGTAGTAACTGTGGACTGCAGTTTCTGTCGGCAGATTGGTTTCGGCAGGTGGGAAAACTTAAAAAATTGTTCCTTGACAAAAACGAGATCAAAGAAATTCCAAGCAAGTGCTTCTCTGAAAACAATAAATTAAAAAGTGTTGTACTTAATGGGAATCCGATTGCAGAGATAGATTTTGAGAATAACAACCTAGAGAGTTTGTACTGTAGAGGTTGTAACTTGAAGATAGTTGACGAATGCACATTCAGAGACATGCGAAATTTGAAAATACTAGATTTGAGTTACAATGGACTCAGAAGCGCGGAGGAAAATTCTTTTATGCTCAATACTGCTTTGAAGATCGTGATATTGGATTATAACAATTTGACAAGTTTCTCAGTTGAGCTGTTGAGAAGTTTACCATCGCTTCAGATATTGTGTGTCGATTACAACCGTTTTCATTTAAATGAACATGTGACTAGATTTAAGAACTACTACGATGCATTAGGTCTGCGACAAAACTGTACTGCAATCGATCCAATGGATCAATTCGAGCATTTCTTGCCTGACGCCGTGCTGGACGGAGAAGTGTTTTATCCAAATGATTTTCCTTTATGTAGTAGTGAGCAAAATCTATCATTCCGAAACATTGCGTGGATCCATCCGATGAGATATGCTAACTGCCCGGACTTGTTGGATCTTAATATGGATAATAATAGTAAGTACATGTTCCCAAAAGGAAGGCATTTTTTGCACAGCAATTCGCTAAAATCATACTCTTGTCTTCATTGTGCAATTGACGTTATTTATCCCGAAACATTTGAGAAATTGCCGGAACTAAAATTCATTGCTTTAGGAAACAATCATTTAAAACAAATTTTATCATTAGATATATTAACCTCCGTTCGAAAGTTAGAAACTATTGGTCTTGCAAACAACAATATGAACCTACTACCATCAGAGCTGTTTATTGGCCATAAATCGCTAAGCAAGATAGACGTAAGTAACAATGGGCGTTTGTGGCACACGTTCAAGTTGCCTTTGCTGGATCAGTTTTGGGTAACATCCCTTTTGGCGTCAAACTGTGGCATCGACCGAGTTAGATCAATTACGTTCAGTTTAATGCCATCTTTACAAGAATTGCACCTCTCCGGAAATCCAATTACGACGGTAGAACCAAACGCATTCCAGAACAACGAGAAGCTTCTAAAATTATTACTAGACAATACCCATTTGAGAGTGCTCTCACCAGAGACTGTTGAAAACCTGGGTCAATTGAGAATTTTATGTATGTTTTCGATGCCTCACTATTGCCACGATGACTTCAAAGAAAGCAACACTCGATTGGGAGTATTTATGAGACATAAGAAGCTATATTGCTCAGAAGGAGAAGCCTTCGTGAAAGATTTGTTGGCAAACCTTAATGTCGAGGAATATGGGGAGACTACGAACAGTGGTACAGTTCCCTATGACAGGAAAGGTGTGGCAAATGCAATTTTATGTTGCTTTATCATCAGTTTGCTGATTTTCTCGAGTAAATGTACAAGCATATCAAACTGATATTCTGTTATCAGAGCTGAAACTTGATTTTCCAGTCCCTTGCCAAAATAAGACGTAAAGAATACTTTCAGTCTCCGGTCATAAAATCCAGTCTGACTCTGAATCCCAAATTCTGGGACCAAAATCTACATGACTTTAAAAGAATGCAAAGTCTACGTTCGTTTATTTTGTATTATCTACTAGTGAAAACCACTTATAAACTTTAATGAAACCCGAAACTGTTTTATTTTTGTAGAAATGTAGATGTGTAGAAATGAATGTTTTATGAAGAAGTGAATATTTTTAAGCGTTGTAGTGAAATTATAAAGACACTGAAGCATTCCAATTGATTCCAAAATTCAGCATTTAAAAAAATGTTTGTCTTAATCTAGAAAATTTATCATAGAAATTTAAGACTACCCAGGTAATCAACAAGCATTGAAGTAAGTACTATAGCAGCATTAAACTATAGCAGCATTATTGCATTGTATATTCTGTATATAAGCATTTAGAAAAACTGGCTGTTCTAAATAAGCATTCTCAAAGCAATCATGAGAGCCATAGTCTTATAAGTAATAGTATTTTGAGCGCACAGTGTTGTTATTCGTGAAGTGCAATGAAAAAGCTACATAAGTGCCACTTTAAAGCATTTAATGGTCATACGTTGGATGTTTTCCAATATGAAACCATATACAATTGGACAATCTTTAGAACTAATATTAGGTTATTCCTTTTCAACGGCTCAACATTAGGGTAGCGGCAGGAGTGCTTGTCGTCAGTTTTGGTAAAATCACTCATAAATCTCAATCAACGAGCCCTCCCGTACAAACGAAATCGTCTGCGATTTTGAAGGGATGCATCACGCCTGAATTTTTCATGCTGAAACGCATCATTTTACTCATTAGCCAAAAAATCATTTTGGTTCAAAAACGCATTTGAAATCAATTTGGGGGCAATTTATTGCTTCTATAGGGGAAGTTGGAGAGACTTGATCCCCGGGGAGACTTGATCACCCTTTGTTTTATCGAAAACTAAAGTAGTTTTTGTCGTGTCCTCAGGAGACGGCTGCATCCGAATCAGCCGTCTCCAGCTGCTGCTCGATCCGCAGCAGCTCCGAAGCACTACTGCTTCCCGCGAAATACATCACAAAACTGGATGCTCACTTCGTTCAACTGTCACCTCTCGCATCTAGTACTCATGACTATATGCCCTCTTATTCAGTCAATATATTTACTCATACCCCTCTCAATCCCTACATCTTCCTCCTGCTCTACTATTTTACAATTTTATTATTATTATTTTGCTCTGCTTTATAATGCCCAAGAACATCAATCTTACACCAAATACAGAAAAAAAATCATCAACAATATTCTAGGCAAATCCTTGCATACAAGTTCTTACTATCTGTTTACATTTTCTAACACTGAACTCAAGTCAACCACTGATTTCGGCGATTTCGAAATGCAGTCATGGAAAGAGTATATTGTCACGACCGTCCTCTGACATCTCCATGCTCTGCATATCCGTGCTCGGTCCGGCTTACTGTAGTGAGAAAACTCTTAAAAACTCACTGCAGTAGCGCTCGAGGAATGAGCTACGATGCGGATGGCTTGTCAGCTGCTGCTTCTAGCTGATGGGTCGGAATGGCTCGACGGGTGAACCTCGGTTCAGCTGGCTTGCCGACTGCTGGGCTGGTTGCGCCCCGTTCGGCTGGTTTGCCGGCTGCTTGGTTTGATGCGCCTCGGCTCGCTGGCTGTTTGACGTCTACTGCAGTGAGGAAACTCTTAAAAACTCACTGCAGTAGCGCTGTGAGATGAGCTACGATCCGGCTGGCTTGCCGGCTGCTGCTTCTTGCTGATGGGTCGGAATGGCTCGACGGATGAGCTTCGGTTCGGCTTGTGGAAAACCGAAATAAGTCAGAAAGGAACCACCTAGGCAGATGCCTCGTGTCTTACCTCTCCGATGGTTGACAGTCGAATGTGACATGTTGGCTTGATGCCTGTGCGAGCCTGCTATGATGGTTCTCGAAGTGAGTGTTCGACACGCAATAGTGAGTAGCAGATAATATGCTTGTTCTACACTAGAACGTAACAGCTCTTTCACACCCACACACGGCTGGCTTGCCGACTGCTGGGCTGGATGCGCCCCGTTCGGCTGCTGCTTCGATTCGGCTGGCTTGCCGGCTGCTCGTGGAATGAGCTACGATCCGGCTGGTTTACCGGCTGCTGCTCCGATTCGGCTGGCTTACCGACTGCTGGGCTGGATGCGCCCCGTTTGGCTGGCTTGCCGGCTGCTGCTCCGATTCGGCTGGCTTGCCGGCTGCTTCGCTTGGTTCGCTGGCTGGACGTCTACTGCAGTAAGGAAACTCTTAAAGACTCACTGGAGTAGCGCTCGTGGAATGAGCTACGATCCGGCTGGCTTGCCGGCTGCTGCTTCTTGCTGATGGGTCGGGATGGCTCGGTTCGACTGCTTCCTTCTAGCGCTCCTACGATGTGCACTCGTTGACGTTCGTCGTAATTCTCCGCGATGCTCTGCAGCGCATGCAGTTTTATAGGCAGTAATCTTCTTCTTTTTCTTTTTCATTGCCATGAATGACGTGTATAGCAATAAGGGACATCGCACAGTAACAATGGGCGGTCGTTTTTTTTAATCGATAAAAACTGCAATTTATCAATTAAAATTTGTTTCAATAATTTCAAAATAATTCCTTTCTTCTTTTTTTTGATTCTGCTTTTATTTATATTGTTCATTATGGCCAATGACGCTACATATATCAGGCTCAGGAACATCAATCTTGCATCAAAACCAGAAATAGCTCTTCAACAATATTCTACGCAACTCTTTTCTGACATGTTTCTCTCTTTGTTTACATTTTCTAACACTGAACTCAAATCAACTACTGATCTCGGAATGCAGTCATAGATAGAGCTTATAAGGCTCTAGAACAGCAATCTCTCATCAAAATCAGAAACAAATCATCAATAATATTCTACGCTAGTATTTGCTTACATGATCTTACTCTTTGTTTACATTTTCTCAAATGAAACATAATAAACCAATGATCTCGGAATGCAGTCATGGATAGAACTTACCAGCCTCTAGAACATCAATCTTGCATCAAAATCAGAAACAAATCATGAACAATATTCTACGCAACTCATTGCTTACATGTTTCTATCTTTGTTCACATTTTCTAATACTGAACTCAAGTCAACCACTGATCTCAGAATGCAGTCATGGATAGAACTTACCAGGCTCTATAACATCAATCTTGCATCAAAATCAGAAATAAATCATCAACAATATTCTAGGCAACTCATTGCTTACATGTTTCTCTCTTTGTTCACATTTTCTAACACTGAACTCAAATAAACCAATGATCTCGGAATGCAGTCATGGATAGAACTTACCAGGCTCTAGAACATCAATCTTACATCAAAATCAGAAATAAATCATCAACAATATTCTATGTAACTCATTGCTTACATGTTTCTCTCTTTGTTTACATTTCTAACACTGAACTCAAGTCAACTACTGATCTCGGAATGCAGTCATGGATAGAACTTACCAGGCTCTATAACATCAATCTTGCATCAAAATCAGAAACAAATCATGAACAATATTCTACGCAACTCATTGCTTACATGTTTCTCTCTTTGGTTACATTTTCTAACACTAAACTCAAATCAATCACTGATCTCGGAATGCAGTCACGGATAGAACCTACCAGGCTCTAGAACATCAGTCTTGCATCAAAATCAAAAACAAATCATCAACAATATTCTACGCAACTATTTGCTTACATATTCATACATTGGTACCCTCTCGGGGGAATGATTGTTAACCCTCTCGGGGGAATTATACACTGAGGACAGAGCCGCCTCGCAGCTTAGTGTTCGTTAAGCACTTCCACAGTTATTAACTACGAGGTTTCTAAGCCAGGTTACCATTTTTGCATTCGTATATCATGAGGCTAGCACGATGATACTTTTATGCCCAGGGAAGTCGAGACAATTTCCAATCCGAAAATTGCCTAGACCGGCACCGGGAATCGAACCCAGCCACCCTCAGCATGGTCTTGCTTTGTAGCCGCGCGTCTTACCGCACGGCTAAGGAGGGCCCCATATCTGTGCAAATAACGATGACCAGTCGATAAAATGATTGTATTGTTTTTGATTTTCAAGTTAGAAGTAACATTATTGGAGAAACAGCTTGTTTGCAATAGTTTGATGCGCTTTCATTCAAAAAAATCCGTGAAAATTTGGCAGAATTCCTGTCATTGTTTTTGATTTCTATGAAAGCGGGAGAGAATAATATGTAAATATCGCGTGACCTCTCTCAATGAAATGAAAATCTCAGTACTGGTAAAGATACGTTTTGAGGCGTATGGGGCGTTGAATTTTCGTGAAGTTTTGTTTTATTTATTTTAACCTAAACACATTTTAGAAATTGAACGTAATTTTTTTTTTAACTGAAACAACATTAAAGCAATTTATATTGAATATTTATTTTTTAAATTCAAATCAAATTTTTACAATGAAAGTCAAACGTTAAGATTCACACCTTAACAAATTAAAAACCCAACTTAATTCACCGAGTAGTGATACTGCCTTTCTCGCATTTAGCCAAGACACCAACCTTATATGGTGCTAATATGGTTCAATGTACCATTTTCTTTATAACTTTTAAGCCCAACGGTTGATCGTTATCAAACACAATAGTGATCAACTAGGCTTTGCCCCCTGTCGAATGAAACTTGTTGCGAGAAGATCGGTTGAGGATTACTATATGAAAAGTTGTCTAATATTTTTCGTAGCTTTTGTGCACACACATACACACATACATACACACGGACAGACAGACATTTGCTCAGCTCCTCAAGCTGAGTCAATTGGTATATAATACTATGGATCTCCGAAGCTCCTATAAAAAGTTCGTTTTCGTAGTGAAATGATAGTCTTTCGGTACAGCTTTGTTGTACGAGAAAGGCAGAAAAAAAATCAACAGAAATTCATTAGAATAAATAAAATCATAGAGAAATATTTGTTTTTTTTTTGCGACACATAATGAAAAGTTATATTTAGGCCTATTGACTACTTTAGGATTTTGGAATATCTAACATTAATTGAAAGAGAAATATTACCAGCAATATAAAATTTTTCTATTGCTCATTTCGTAAGACGTTACGAATTGAGTAAAAGAAAATATATATACACACCAAGCATAGCTAATAAAAAAACACTACAAGCTCCACAAATAAAATAATGAAGTAATGAAACAGCATGTGAGATAATGGCAAAATTAAAATGAATAAGCACGATATAAAAGAAAGAAAAAATAATTGGAGATAAAGTAATGCAAGTCAATCAAAATAGAAGAAAAATTGATTATTTTTTGCTAATAGTACAATAGTACACAAAAATAGAATTATTAAAATGTAATAAAAAGGAAAAATAAAACTTTTCTTCCTTTTCAGGGGTAAGGGACGGAAATATGTTTGTAAATAATCATACGTTGAAGATAACCCTTTCTACAGAACCATCACAATCGTAAATTACATCATTATGTTAAACGACTAAAGAAAAAAAATTACACACCATTTTTGAAGAACTTTATGACAATGTAGAAAATAAGTTGTATGAATTTGTATTAACTTTTCCAATTTTTGAGAATAGCTAAGCTATTCTTCCAAAGGGGGTAGTTGTGGCATCCCGCTACTATTCCAAATTCCCCATAATTCATTTTATCTTAATTGGTGATCCGCAATAAATCATTCATATTGTTCAAGCTATCCATGCGCATCTACGCAGTGGCGTAGCCACGGAAGGGGGGGGGCATCTGCGTTACATATGTGTAATTAATTCACGGTCGAAAAACGGCACCGATTGATAGTTGTGTTTGCTGCGCTTTTGGGTTATTCCAAATATTGTGACACCTGTGTTCAAGGTAGAGTAAGCATATAGAATATAGCAATATAGCATATAGCAACTAGACTTTAAATAGGCAAAGAAATAAGATTCTATATTTAGACGGCAAACCGTACACAGTTTCTCATTAAGATGACAAACCACCTCAACTACGAACAGTGGTCCGTATTACAGGAAAGGAGTGGTGAATGCTAGGGTATAATGACCAATAGTGGACGCAGTCAGCCTAAAATATAAAAACACTGTTTATTTTTATATGTAAATCTGCCCTTAAGCGATATTGCCGCATGCGTCACTGTGTTCCGGTGCTTAAAGCCGCAACTTGACAGCTAGCACCAAGATTAGCACCTAGTTTCCGTCTTCAATCGCATTGTATGCAGATGACAGCCATTTCAGGGGGATGCCTTTAACATGTTATCCGGATTTGCTTGATGAGCTTTCTTTTGTCGATAATTTCAGTAACATGTTGTTAAGGCCATAGGATTGCGGTATCGTTTGACGCAGCCGTATCTTTCGACAGTGATTCGCCGCGTGAAGTTTTGTGCAAGTACCCATTTGGGAACAATACAAAAACCGCTCTTTGCACCACATCCAGAGAATCTGACAATAAAACTGTTTGGTACGCTTTTTGTATGAAAAAGTCAAAATGTTATTAGACATAAAATTTCAAACACATAAAAAGCATGTTATGAGTTTACAAATAAAACTTAGTTATAATCTTTTGTGCTTGAAGAATTTTGATAGTTTCACTAAAAGCTCAAAATAATGTTCTTATCTTTTCAATTTATGGAACATTCGTGATTCATCAATCACGCTAGGCAGTGGGAATATGACATAGGTCCCAACCGCAAATTTCACACGTGACTAAACTGGTCAAACCGTTCTGGCATTTTTTGCCTTTCTCGTACAACTAAGTTGTACCGAAAGGCTATCATTTCACTCCGAAAACGAACTTTTTATAGAAGTCTCTGAGACCCATAGTATTATATACCAATCGACTCAGCTCGACGAGCTGAGCACATGTCTGTCTGTCCGTGTGTATGTATGTATGTATGTGTGTGTGTATGTGTGTGCACAGAAGCTATAAAAAACATTAGACAACTTTTCGTATAGCAATCCTTAACCGATTTTCTCGCAACAAGTTTCATTCGACAGGGGACAAAGCCTTGTTGATCACTATTGAATTTTATAACGATCGGTCATTGCGTTTCAAAGTTATTAAGAAAATGGTACATTGGACCATATAAACCCCATATACGGTTGGTGTCTTAACTAAATGCGAGAAAGGCACCACCAACGCTAGGTGGATTAATCTGGGTTTTTGCTATTTCTTCCTGGAATCCATCAATAGTCATATCAATGAATCTGATTTGCATTTATATTTATGATGTGATTCACCTTCGACCGCAATTTGTTCTGACTCGTATCTCCTATCTATTTATACAGAAATCACATCATTCTCTGCATCAAATAAACATTACAACTCTGCAACATTGTAAAAGGTATTTGCATTGACCTGATCCTTACATGCACTCACAGGTCCGTATTTGGTGTTTACCCGTCAAACAGCTCTGTGTTACAAGCGTTTTCAATTTGTTCTCAAATTGTAAGCAATGTGCTCACTGGTGGAGAACGAAAACGGCGGTGCAGAAAAGCGGAAGTGCAATTCATTTTCCCACCATCAAGACTTTTCCAGTACATATAATAGTTGCAAACGAACGAACGACGCGACACTATTGCTACAGTACAAGCAGATAGAAGCATGTGCTGGGAAACGTGGTCGGACGAAGGAGTGAAGCAGAAAAACTTCACTGATAATAATAGAAGTGATTCGAAGCATTTCTCATACCCCTAACGTTCGTTCGTCCTTTTGGAACAATATTGTTCCACAACGGGGACAACCCGATATACACAATTCGACTTCCTAGCAGCCACCAGCTCCAGTGCTGCCAGTCATCTAGACAGATCGGAAAAGTCTGGCGGGTAGGACAATGGCTCTGCCGACAGCTCACTGATAACCACGTGAAAGGGGAACACTGTGGACCGGTTGCTGCCATTTCGGTGGATCGCTACTAGCAGGGAAACTGTAGCAGGACACAGGTGGAGAGTATTCACTTTTTCAGGTTTCGCGTGCCGGCACAGACCAGGATTGTCACATTTATTTAATTCTATATGCATGCTCTCGCGTAGTTGTATCTGCAGTTCACATGCAGGGACAAGAGATTAAAAAGCACTACTGGCGTTGAACTAAGATTTAAGACTGAGAACCAACTTTTGAGGGATCGAACCGTGTATTGTGGCGTCAAATTGTTAATTCAGTGTTATCTGTTTAAATGTAGACTAAATAAATGAAATGTTGAACGCACGTGCATTGCTTATGGGAATTCAACAATAGGCGACAAAATTATCCGTTCAACATGTAGCGGTTTCCGCTATTTAAAAACGGCTTAGATTTCTTAGTCACGAACAAACATTATACGCCTTTACAGTCTACTCTGTGCTTCGCCTTTGGCGTATTGAAGATCTCATCTAGGGCGCCCAGAAAATTGTTCCATTCATCTTTTCATTTGTATTTCCTTTCTATTTTAGACTTCCTTTTTCATCAGGTAAATAGTGTGACGATGTGACGATGACGATGCTCCCTGAGCTGACATTCTGATACCTGTATCAGTAATTGACAGAAAACGGCATTTCGGAAATTAGTCAAACGGTGGTTTACGGATGTCAGTTCCCATATGTTAAATGCCAAAAAAGTTACCCGTTTCACCCCGTCCAAGACTAGAAAGCGGTCCAAAAGTCAAATCGGGCTGACTACCCAGTAAATACAATAACAAGAACCTAAATTCGAACACGAAGCGACATAAACTCTTTAAAGGACAGTAACTAAATACATTCAAATTACACGCATTTGGACCAGTCTAACGTCTCAACTCTGGGTTTTTATTTCGGCTCCGATTAATTCATACATGGAACACTCAACAAACATTTACATGGAATTTAATGCATTTATTTTATCTCCCTGCATTCGCCTAGGCCTAGCATCTCCCACTGATTCCCTCTGAGCTATCTGTGTGTGCGTGCAATATTTCTAATTCTACATGCGTGTGCTCTCTTCCCTCTTCTCCTTTCGAGTTCTCTTCGCCGGCGGTATCTCCGGCTACGAATCTTCCTCCTCAAGCTGACTCCGACAATCTTCTCTGTACTCACTCTCACTTTCGGTGAGCTTCACACGGGAGCCGCATCAATATGCTAACTACGGACTAACGTAAATAAATTGTTGTGCCTCTAATTAATGCTGTCCAATGAGCAGCTCGAAGTAGCTCGAAGTTGTTCCCGTCCTGCTCGTTCTTTTTTGTCAACAAACGGGCATGAGCGTGACAGGAACAACTTCGAGCTGCTCATTGGACAGCACTATTGAGTCTTATGGCCATGGACGACACAAACAATTATGCATGCATGTTACTCACGGTTTTGCTTAGCGAGTTTGGAGCGGACCTACGGTTGGGGCCGGAGCTGCTTTGCGCTCTACTCCGGGCCAGAAACTCACGCCGATGGACGGCGTATTGCGTCGATGTGGTGGTCACTCACTACCTCCGGTGCGCGGGCTTACGCATTGGCGCGGTACAAGCGTCCGTTCGTCTCCTGGCGCGCAAAGCAGATTGTTGAGGCGCCGTCGGTAGTCGATGATGACGACGACAACGGCGATCTGCTGCTATGCGGAGGTACGATGAAAATTGATTGGATGCTGTTTGCGGTGGGTTGGCTTCGCCTGCCAAAGGTGCGAAAATGACGGTACGCAACCTTCTCCGGCCAAGTGTACCCCGGGAACTTTGCAGCCGATGCGTGGGGTCAAAAACGGTCGTAATGGATTGGTGTAGTGTGTCGGCTACCTTTGCTGCCACGGACCTAATTAACGTTTACATTAGCACATACGCACGAGGTTTGAGGCACATCTTATATATTCAAAGTACACAAATTTACCTTTCTGAACAGAAATCTACGCACACTGAATCTCACAGGATTAACGACACTGAGCTTAAAACAAACTTATGCTCGACTAGAGGGAAACAAAGAACGTATATTAGCTAACAACCTACTAAAAAAAACTATGTCACTTTTACCTTACAAAACACACTACGGCACGGAACAAAATTGACCGCTTTTGCCTCTTCCACGGAACGGAACAAAGTGAACGATTCCGGGCTGGAAAAATCCTCAGATACCGCGACATTTTAGACATTGTCTCCAGAGTTCGCGAAATTCAACGAAGTTGAAATTTGCGAACCCGAGCATCAAACGAATTATCCACGAAATCCCCCAAAATCGTGCATCTCATTCCCACAGACGATTCAAATTAGCCAGTTAGCTTGCTCGCTAAGAATCGTGCCAAGCGTGGAATGCCGGACAAGCCAAAGGTCAACGCAACTTCAAAAGACCGGCTTGCGGGTCGTTGGCCGCAAGCCACGCGCTACTTTTGGCGTCATGATGCGCTATATGCTGGCTAAACCCCATGTGTTTCCTTGGTAGCTGACTGTAGGGAACTCATAATATTCAATTCTTAGCGTAGGTAACTCAATGGCGTACTTCTTCTAGACTATTCTTGCGGTGACCCAACACAAAGATTTATTTTAAAAGACGCAACCAGACATGCAAAGTTTTATAATTTAAATAAATAACAAAATAAATATATTTACAAAGATAAACTAAACATTGAAATAAATAAATAAATATGGCGTACTTGCTACATGCCTTGCTACAATAGATGGTAGTATCATCATCATCATCAATAATACGCCAGGCATAGGTGTATCGCCGCTATATCCAACCAGGTATCCAGGTAGGTAGGTATTGATTACGAGGCTCTTCCGATAAATACGACAAGGAGAATGTCTCAAACCTTTCGTTCATACCGGGTAAACCACTACTGTGCAGGTTTTCCGACAGTACTTCTATAAAAAAAAAATGAATCAAAAGCGCTCTTAATATCCAAGAATACTAAAGCCAATTGCTTCTTGTGCGCATAGGCCAGCTGTCTACCTGAAGAGAGCAACGCTAGACAATTATTTGTTCCTTTACCTTTTCGAAAACAAAACTGAGTAGGGGAACAGACGGTTTTGGCAGGTTTTGTTCTATTATTGGCAGGGGGGTTTTTGTCGACCGAATTTTAAGAAATTTAGCCACAATATTCTTTGATATTGAAAGAATGTTTGAGCCAAATTTGAGAATAATCAGTCATAAAAAACCCCCTGCCAATAATAGAACAAAACCTGCCAAAGCCGTCATTACCCCTATTTGAAAGCAATGCAATGGGTCTTCCGATGACAATTGACCGCCAGCTAAGGGTTGCGTACTTAGCTGGTAGTGCAGCCTGGGCACTGTTGTCCTTCTGACATCAGCTAGAGTGAGAGGGTGCGTCCTGTGGGGTCTGCCTAGGATGTGGTGGGGTTCGACAGTGGGCTCTGTTGAACTTCTATAAAAAGCTGCATGTGTCCCCAAGCAGGCCCTATCAAAGCGACCGTGTGCCGCTCTAAGCGCACTAGCCTAGTCCTGGTGTTGGGTGGGACTTTAAACAAATTTGACTCGACTGACCGAGCGTCTGTTCACCAAGGAGGTGCGGCTCCAACAGCGTCTGTTCTGGCATCCAGCGGCTGAGTATGAAATGCTATTCCCCGGAAGCTATACCTAAGATAGCAGCCCCATCCCGGTGGATAGGGAACCTTGGGCCAACAACCTACTGTTCCCGAAACATGTCGTCGTAGATAGAATTCCGAAGGGTGATATAAAGATCTGTTTGGGCGACTTCAATGCGAAGATCGGATCCGACAACTCGAACCATGAGCGCATTATGGGACGCCAAGGTCTCGGAGAAATGAGCGAAAACGGAGAGCTGTTCGCAGAATTTTATGGTATTTAATAACGACATGATGATCAGGGGGATCGCTCTTCCCTCATCGACCGGTTCACAAGGTCACGTGGGTCTCCCGTGACGGCTTTACAGAAAATCAAATCGACCACATCTGCATCAGCCGAAAATAGAAACGGAGCCTTCTTGATGTATGGAATAAACGTAGTGCCGATATCGCATCTGATTATCACCTCCTCATCGGCGAAATACGCCTGCGCATTGCGCGGATTCGTCGGCAGGAGGAAAGAGTTGGACGACGATTCAACACACGCCGACTGGAAGATGCCACGGTGAAACGGTCCTTCGTTGAAGAACTGGAAACGCGTGCTGCAGATATTCCGGAAGGTGGCAGCGTGGAAGACCAATGGAACGCCATCAAGAATGCCTTCATTGCCACCAGCGAGAACAATCTGGGCGAACTACGCACCCAGAGAAAACAATGGATCACCGATGAGACCTGGAGAAAGATAGAGGAGCGAAGAGAAGCCAAAGCCGCGATAGGGCGATCGAAAACCAGAGGAGCCAAAGTCTTAGCCCGTCAACGATACGCGGCTCTTGAGAAGGAAGGAAAACGCTCATGTCGACGGGACAAGCGAGCGTGGGCAGACTCTCTGGCCGACGAAGGAGAGAGAGCCGCCGCAACCGGGAACATTCGCCTCCTCTACGATATCTCACGACAATTGAACGGGGCGAAGATGAATGCAACGATGCATGTGAAAGACGCGAATGATCAGTTATTGACCGACCCAACTGACCAGCTGAAACGCTGGTTCGAGCACTTCGAACAATTTTTTCAAGTGCCAGCCAGGCCATCACCACCTCGGCATGATCTGTCTTGGATCCGACGTATAACACGCGTCAATACCGAAGCTCCATCACTGCTAGAGACTCAAACAACCATCCAAAGCATGAAACCGAATAAAGCCTCAGGGGTCGACCGCATATCAGCCGAGATGCTCAAAGCTGACCCCATGACATCCGCTCAACTACTGCATCGTTTATTTCGTAATATCTGGGACACCGCAACTTTCCCGGTCGACTGGGAGCAAGGTATCTTAGTGAAGGTGACCTGACTGTATGCGATAACTGGCGAGGCATTATGTTGCTGTGTACCGTTCTCAAAGTTCTGTGCAAAATTATCCTAGCCCGGATTCAGGAGAAGATCGATGCGACTCTCCGGCGGCAGCAAGCCGGATTTCGTTCCGGAAGATCCATATTGTCACGCTCCGCATCATTCTGGAGCAGGTCAACGAATTCCAAGAGTCCCTTTACTTGGTATTCATTGACTACGAAAAAGCTTTCGACCGTCTCAATCACGAGAATATGTGGGGCGCCCTGAGACGCAAGGGAGTTCCTGAGAAAATCATCGGCCTCATCGAGGCCTTCTCGTGTAGAGTGCTGCACAATGGGGTCTTGTGCGACCCTATCCGGGTCGTAGCTTGTGTGAGGCAAGGATGTATTCTATCACCGTTACTGTTCCTCATCGTAATCGACGAGATTCTGGTGGATGCGATTGACCGTGAACCAAACCGCGGGCTGTTATGGCAGCCTATAACCATGGAGCACCCTAATGACTTCGAATTGGCGGATGATGTTGCACTCCTCGCGCAACGGCGCTCTGATATGCAGAGTAAGCTCAACGACCTTGCCGAGCGCTCCTCTTCGGTAGGTTTAGTCATCAACGTCAACAAAACCAAATCGTTGGATGTAAACACGGTGACTCCTTCTAGTTTCACAGTAGCCGGGCAACCAGTGGAGAATGTTGAAAGCTTCCAATATCTTGCCCTAGCAGCACACATGTTCCACTTAGGTTACTGCAACTCATATATGACCAGATTCGGTCTCAAACAAGTTGCTGCAACCATCTCTGTGTGACCTGTGCTGCTCGGGTTGGTAGCCAAATGGCGTCAGACGGTGGTACCAAGATCGACATACGCGCACGGATCAAGAAAGCAAGGGCTGCCTTTGCGAGTTTAAGAAATATCTGGAAAACAGGCAGATAAGTGAACGCACCAAAATACGAATTTTCAACTCTATCGTGAAATCTGTGCTGTTATACGCTAGTGAAACATGGTGTGTATCAGTGGAGAACACTCAACGGCAGCAGGTGTTCATTAACAGATGCCTGCGGTATATAATTCGGGCCTGGTGGCCTCACAACTGGATCTCAAACAACGAGCTCCATCGTCGTTTTCACCAGAGGCCGATAGCAACAGAAATTCGGTATCGGAAGTGGGTCTTGGTCGGCCACACTCTACGTAGGGGCGGAAACGAAATCTGTAAACAAGCCTTATACTGGAACCCAGCGGGACATCACAGCAGAGGCTCATGGCAGCGAAGCCCCAATAAAGAAATAAAAGAAGTCGACCGAAATCTAATCTGGCAACAGGTTAAAGCGATAGCTGGGCAACGCTCGGGATGGAGATCTTTCAAGTCGGCCCTTTGCACCACCGGAGGTGTACAGGATCCATAAAAGTAAAAAAACAATGCATATTGTTCGACACAATGGTCAATAGGGATCTGCCCAAAACGTCAGGCCCATATATTAACTGTCAAAGGTTGAGTCAAGTGCCCTGCGGTGTTTTGTTAGTGCATTTGAATCATTTTATTCCGTACGTCAAACAAGACCGTAAATGCCGAGGAAGCATTTTCCATCTATTTTTAAATTTAAATTAAACAATGTGCCTTTCGACTTTTGAGTTGAAAGAAAAGCTGACACGTTCAGGATGATTAACTTCCTCGTTCCCCGAAGGAAAATCAAATATCGATTCTTAATTTTAAGACCCAATTCTGTAAAGGATCGTTTTCTTCAATAATTTTCTCATGCATTCTCTCCGTCGGTATGAATTGTGATCAAACGCTGGCTCCCAGGCTTTTGAATAGCTATTACTTTGACCTTTCGCCATTCTGGGGGAACGATGTTGTACTCCATGAAACAGTTGTATAGGCCAAGCAATCGTATTTTTGCGATATCTGCACTGAGGAAAATGGACGTACGATTTTCAATAAAACGCCTTATGGAAATTTGCCACAAGGAATCGGTATGAATTTCAATATGTTGCCTTATGAATGATGAGTTTCATTTGAAAAAAAGGGAAATGCGGCAGTCTGGGTTCGAACCATGGACGTCGGGATCGGGAGGCCGGTATGTATACCACACGCTCATCGACGCTTGGGTATTCGAGGAGGAAACTTCGTATAAGAAGCACTGTTGATGGAATAATCAGTCGAATATTCATAAGGCGCCAGTTATGAATTTCGATAGCTCAGTTTGGGAGATTTCTAAGAAGATTGAATTTGATGTTATCTACTCCGGGAGTTGTTGTTTTTGCTTACAACTTGGCTTATAGCCTGAAATTAGGCAATAAACTAATGATTTGCCTAGTTATTTCACCGTTTCCACCTGGGTGCCGACAACCGAAATTAGTAACCTTTTAGAAAAGTAAAAATGATAATTGCGACCGCTACGGTGGTATTCAATATTGAATCACAAAATAGATTAAATTTGCTTTGTAAATACCTAATGCACTTACCTATCCGATCGTTTTACTTCGATTTATAACACAAATGACCAAAAAAAACAATGGAGTTCGTTTTCACTTGATGAAAAAATGTTTTCTCTGTAAAATGAAACAAAGGCTTCCAAGTGCTTCGGAAATGAGCATAACAATATCGTGCTTATATAGCACACGTATGACATATGTCGAAAAGACAATATCTGTTTTCTGTCAAAAGTTACGACGGGGTGCCGACAACCGACCACCTTCCCCTACATGATGGGGCATTGATGCACACTACTCGCGATGCAGTTGCGACATCCGAAATGGGAGACAATTCGATTATCCCCAGGGATCTCTTCAGTTTTCCACTGGTAGAACAGTATCAAGTTTGTTCATGAAATCTCATTAATAACCTATTTTTACGTGTCCTTCATTCAAAACTTCAATAACACATTTTTTCAAAAATCTACAAAATATTTCCACAATTATAAAACAAAGAAAAAATTGACAAAAATCACACAGAATTTCAAAAAAATTGTGCAAATATTAGGATTTTCTAACTGGCTTTTCTTAATAAGAAAATTATTTTGAGCTTTTTAGTGGAATGTTTTCACCTGTCATAAGACGAGTTTATACAATCCCATTGAATTCCACCACTTAATTGTATCTTGACAGATACGTATTTCGACCTCAACAGTAAGGCCGTCTTCAGTGTCTCGTACTTGACTCGACTCACGGGGATGACAAGCTACGCCATCTTTGTCACATCTTTTCTGAATCACCAATACGAGTGCACTGCGAATGCAACATAAATAATTGCGCGGGTGAAAATGATATGAAACGAACAAAGGCATAGACAGTAACATGGGCAACTAGCATTCTAAATAATTGAGCAAATAAGTTGAACATTCTTAAGTTTGAAGCATGGAATCAAGTGTAAAATTGTTTTATTTGATAATTCGTTAAATTTTTCTCTATTTTCCCATGATTGTATCATGTTGCATTATTGAGTGTTATGGGCGTTTTGCATTATATTCTCCTGTAAAAACGTAAACATTCAAAATTCACGCACATACTATTGCAAAATAAATCAGTATTGGGGTAATTTGACACTGGGGGATAAATTAATCACCCAAAAAAGTTAAGTGCCTACAGTTAATTGCCTATTTCGCGTAGTGAATTGATAAATGTTGAAAATCAAATTCGGAAAATGATTAAAGGCAAGAAACCTATAATTTCTGTTCTAAAAAGTCGTTGCACTATAATACGTAATTCTACGTTAATTTAGCGGTCGTGTCTCTGATACAACCTTCTACTTTTTATGGACCCAACTAGAAATACTACAATAAGAGATAGGCGAGACGCCATCTTGTTTCCAATTGAACCGCCAAAAGCGGGTCCAGTTCGACTTGTTTACATTTTGCATCCATAAGAGGCAAGCAAAAAGTTCAAGTGATGCCAGTATTATTTTCCCGGTTTCATGCATTTTCATACGGTGCCATTTCGACAGTTTTTCACTCCGTCGGTCTCTGGGTTGCTAGATCCAACAATATCAGCCAATCATCTTCGTGTCTACTTCTATTGAGTGAGGGATTTTCCAAACGCTAATAAAGAGATCCAAAATCCAATCCTATGTGTGCAGTGCTCTATATCGCCTTACAATAATATCCTTAACCAGTTGGGGCCATTATACGCACCTCCCCCTGCATAGACTGGGACTCTAGTTATGCCTATGGCGGCTCATGCGCGGTGGCTGTTGCCGTGGTGCTCTTCCCCTGCATTAGATAGTGATAAGAACCGCTACTATCACGGTGTGCAATCGACGGGTGGCGAGGGAACCACCTGGAAGTCGATGTTGTATGTTTTATAATGTTATCATAGGTGTGAGCGTTCTCGATAGTTCTTCCCTGATGTATTGCTTAATTGTGGGCCAGGGAATACGGACTAGCGAGGGTTTTGGGTTTAGCGGGTCGGGAAAGAGATATTATGAGTCATAATTCATGACACTGTTATCTAACAAATAAAGGCGACTCAGAAGTTACATTTTACAAGTATCGAATCATTTATTGATTTGCATTCCTTTCTCCTACATCCATAAATCCAATCTACCCTCTCTAACCATGCGTTTCATTGTCGACATATGAGAATAAATGCATTCTACACGGTTAGATGACTTTACCCATTAATGGGTACTGTGTTATTGTTGATATTATTCCCACCGTGAAAAATTCACCCATTTTCTTCAAAAAGCGCCACTACTCATTAAAATGGGTAGTGGCACTTTTACAAGAAAATGGGTGAATTTTTCACGGTGGGAATAATATCAACAATAACACAGTACCCATTAATGGGTAAAGTTATCTAACAGTGTACTCACGGCCTCACGGGCCCGTGTCAGTCTTGCCTACTCGCACGCTCGCTCGCCGTTCCGCAATCCGCTTGCTCGTGATGTTCGCCCCGCAACCCAGATTGGCTCGACTCGTGACTGTAATGGGCGACAGCAGCCAGCAGCTGGTCGATGTTCGTCGTTATGGAACGTACACACGGTCAAGCAGTTTGACCAACATTGACTCCACCTCTCGTTTATTCAAACATCCATCAAGTTTTACCAACAGCGACACGAACAATCAATTTATTCGACCAACAATATCACACACGAACGACCGAAGCGCCAACTTGAGCATCAACCATCAAAAAATATATGGGGGTTTGTGCAACTTCACTACAAATGCTCAAACATGTTCGGCGATCCTTGACTCCACCCCCGACAACTCAAACCAAAATCAAACCGTTTTAATTTTTTCCAACCGAGCCGCCAACTGTCAAATGGTTGTTCGAACAACTTCACACACGTTCCAACAAAGCAGCAACTGAAGCGTTTTCTTGGGGGTGGAGTCAATGTTCGTCGAACTGCTTGACTGGTGTGTACGTAGCATTAGGTTGAGGTCTTGGATCGAGTCGGCCTTGCCAGCTGCTCCTGAGTTTGAAGACCGATGGGCACGCTGCACAGAATCCACACAGAATCTATTTTTAGATATTCCTAATTCGTTATTGTTGTCGTTTGCCAGTTCATCGCATCGTGAGTCCATTGTGTCCATTTGTCCGTATGGTGTATCCAATGATCGTTACTTTGTCCGGTTGCCATTTATCGAGGATCGTTGGAGGAATGCCTCCGAGAAGAACAGTTTTGTCAGTCGTCATCAGGCAGCCGTGTCGGTTAGGCGCGTCTCTCAAAACGCCACCGTACGAACTGCGCTTCCGGCGACTGACAAGGGTTTTTGTGGAGGGGCTGGGAATCGAACCCATGACCATTCGCTTATAAGGCGAACGTGTAGCCAACTACGCTACGGGACCCCCCTTACTTTTCGCCATCTTGTACCTTCCGGGTCGGAAGTGATTACCATCTTTGCTGTAGCTGACTAGCGTTCTTGTAACATGCAGAGCCCTTTGTACCCTTCAAGCTTTTGCTTCCTTCTGTAAACTCGGTTCCCTATAGTGCTGGGCGAGCTCATGATTCATCCTTTACCCACATACACCGTTCTGTTGAACTCGGCAGTTCATAATCACGCGTCTTTCGAATTCCCAGAGCGGTTGCAAGTTGGTCTCGAGCATGGTTCAAGTTTCATGTCTATAGATGACAACCGGTCTTATGAGAGTTTTGGCCTGACTTCCACAGATGATGCGCCTCCATATTTCACAACTAATATTATTATCGGCCGTTAGCATGTACCAAAGTAGACTTATTCCTCAATCATCTCTAAGGTATGCCTGTCTATCGTGTTGGATAGGTGAATAGATTATTTTTCTAGTGTAAAAAAACGAAATATGCTCAAACTACGATTTAAAGAAATGCTAATAACTTCGGTTAAACTCCAATGTGCTCTAATATTATCGCGGCTGTCAGCATACACGCAAAAAAAAAGCGTTCCCGAATTCGCGAACCAGCAAAAATACACCGTGATTTAATTCATGGATTCGGGAACACTAGTCACGTTTTCCAGAACGTTCCAGAAAACGTGACTGTGTTCCCGAATCCGTGGCTGTTGTTCACGAAAAAATACACCGTGAACTTGTTAGTTCACGAATTCATGAACCCTTTTTTTTGCGTGTAACATTATGTATTTTATGCAGCAAGAACTGAATGAATATAATAGTTTTTAATCGTAAATGATAACATCCTGTTCAATTTTTTTTTTCAACGTGCATTTTTCCGTGATCACCGCCCAAACGTATATAATAAGTTTTTTTCACACTAATTTGAGCCACGCCAGGGTGCATACTGGACCATTTCCCTCTATTCAGAAACGGTATTGAATTGGGGAAGCCATATGTCACCGACAGTTTCTACACCGAAGCATTGCATTCGATGGGAGGCTACCGAGACAACGAGAAGAAGAAACCAAATATGATGATAAAATATGAAAATCGTCATGCTCGACTTATAGTTTTTCCCTGTTTTGCCCACACCAACCAGCAGAGAAAACAGTGTTGATAGGGACCTGGAGCATCAAATTTAGCCCGACAGCCAACCAGCTCAACCGTTCAGCCCCGATCAGCGCTACAAAACTGCGTATTTCAATCAAATCGTTTTCGATCTGCACGTTGAGTTCGTTTCTTGCAAGGGTGACCTTGCAATCAGATGTGTGCGATTTGTGTTGGAACGAATTGTAGGTACATGAGTTGTAAAATTATATGTTTTTTTTAGTTTTTCCTCTCGCCCCTGACATTGTGGCGATTTCGTGAGAATGTTCAGATGTGGGGATGCAGTTTTCTTAATATTTTGCTTCATATCGTAAAATAACAAAAAAAGAGGCTCTCCTTAGCCATGCGGTAAGACGCGTGGTTACAAAGCAAGACCATGCTGAGGGTGGCTGGGTTCGATTCCCGGCGCCGGTCTAAACAATTATGTGACAATCGTGTTATAGCCTCATGATATATGAATGCAAAAATGGTAACTTGGCTTAGAAACCTCGCAGTTAATAATTGTTGAAGTGCTTTATGACCACTAAGCTGCGAGGCGGCTCTGTCTCAGTGTGGGGATGTAATGCCAATAATAATAAGAAGAAGAACAAGGACGAAAATTTATCAGTAAGCTTCTTTCTAGTGATTGAATATTTCCAGGAACAGTGACCTCAACAATAGAGAAACTCAACACGTTCTAGTGTTATTTGGTTCCTCAAACTTAGCAGAATATTTTTTTTATAAATATACTTTGCAGCAAATAGGCTGAATTAAAAAATTAGGCGGCTAACAAAAATTTAAATTAAACGCTATCCGAACCCGAAGTATTAACCAAAAGACAGCTAGTCAGGATCGTCGCAGTATCAAATCGATTGAATTAGGGTCAGTCAAAAATAAAACGGTTTTATTTGGATGTGCAGAATAAATAAATGAAATAGCAATACAGATCCGTTCGGTTTTGGAACATGTTGCCAAAATCAATTGATTTTTGACGTAAACTACGTCCAAGGGGAAGACTTGGATACAGCACGGACCAAAAAGAGTCTAGTATGAAACAACCAACTTGTTGCTTGATTTTCAAACTAGAAATTTTGTTGTTTTAAAACCAAAATTAGTTGTTTCAAACCAACGAGTTTGTTTGAACTTAACCTTTTTCTCTAATCTATTTTAACATTACAATTTGATTCAATTGAAGCATAATAATAATTGTTTGAAACCGAAGTATATGTTGTATCAACCATGACCTTAGTTTGTTTTGAACAATATTTATATTGCGCGTTACCGCGAAAATCGGACGACTGCAGTGGGCCGGGCAAGAAGCCAGAATGTCGGTCAGTGATCCGGTAAAAATGGTTCTCGACACCGATCCGACCTGAACAAGAAGGCGAGGTGCACAGCGGATCAGGTGGAAGACGATTTGCGGACCATCCGCAGACTGCGTGGTTGGCGAAGTGCAGCCATGGACCGAGCGGAATGGAGAAGACTTTTATGTATTGCACAGTCCACTCCGGCCTAAGTCTGGTAATAAAAATTAAAAAAAAACCAATTTAATTCACCGAGTAGTGATACTGCCTTTCTCGTATTTAGTCAAGACACCAACCTTATATGACGCTTGTATGGCTCGAATCGATGTACCATTTTCTTTATAACTTTCAAACGCAACGGTCGATCTTTATCAAATTCAATAGTGATCAACTAGGTTTTGCCCTCTGTCTAATAAAACTTGTTGAGAAAAAATCGGTTAAGTATTACTATATGAAAAGTTGTCTAATGCTTTTCTTAGCTTTTGTGCACACACATACGCACACACATACACACATACATACACACGGACAGACAGACATGTGCTCAGTTCGTTGAGCTGAGTCGATTGGTATATGACACTATGGGTCTCCGGGCCTTCTATAAAAAGTTCGTTCTTGGAGTGAAATGATAGCCTTTCGGTACAACTTTGTTGTACGAGAAAGGCAAAAATGCTGTTACTGAATATTGATTTCAAACTAAACTAAAATGACCAGATTCTGCTTGGGTCAATCCGGGACACGTCTTAAGCGTTATCTATTTATAAAGCGTATCAAAGCGTTTTTTCTCATATCAACACCCAGTAAGGAAACTACTAGATTCCAAAAAGTAAATAAAACTATAAAATCTTTGGATTTGGCAAATATGTTTGAAATAAGAAGACTTTGTGGTTTACTGTTTCGATTGACAACCGTACTAGCTAATTAGTTTTCTGTAATTTCTCCCAACATCGATGTTTTAGTTTTGAAACAGCACAAAGCCATGAATATACGAAATGGTCTGTACTTATAAAAATATAAACATTTCCTTACAATTTTAGTATATTTTAGATTTTTTGGTTGTAACTTAATATGAGAGCACTTGGGATCATTAGGGATTCGAAAATTTAGAATTTGTTTAATACCCATATAAAAATTAATGACAAAATTTAAAACAATATAAATTTATTCTTAGGTGTCTGATTTTATGTAGACTGGAGATATTTGACGGAGGGTTGGCTCGAAAAAATATTTCTTGACTAGATATCATAAAAGGGGGATCAACTCTACCTAAATTCCAAGATTGAAAGCACTGTTGACTTCCCTACCAAAACTCGTTGATAAATACGCACAAAAAATCGGAAAATCTTATATTTTTATTTAAAGAGACGTATTCAATGAATCAAAAACCAATTTCTATTTTTATCAAACCAAGTTAATGGAGAGGTATCAATTCTCCCGAAAGAGAAAAGATGCTCTAGATTTTACACATTTTTGTTTATTCCATTTTTTTCAGATTCTGTACCTGACTCAGATCCTTCGATCATTATTATGACCTAAACTTTTCAGAATATCTTCAGGAATTTTTGATTCCGTAAATTCCGACAAATCCTTAATTCCCACATTCTCTAGACTCTCCAAGATATTCAAAAGCTTCAGATTTCTAAGATTTCTGCGTTATCCAGAAATCAAATCAACTGTTATTATTCCTTCAGAAAGCGTAGATTAGTTGATACTTGTGGAAATTGCTCAGATTCTTTAAATAATTCATACCTTTATTCTCCCAAGATCAGAAGACAAAATTAACTGCCCATGTTTCCTCTTTTTTCTAATTATCTGTTTATGATTTTCTAGACATTTTATTTCTTACGGATTTCAAGGATTCTAAAGACTTTAAGGATTTATCATGCAATGCGGGACATTTTCCCGAACGCATGGCAATGCGAGGCAAGTAGGTTGAAACCGCTACTGTCTCAAACAATCCGGGACGTCTGGTCACTTTAAACTAAACTATTAGGTGAATTCAAATATATCTGGAGGTTTAAACAAACTTTAATATGTTTAAATTAAATTAAAAAAATAGATTATCCAAATTATTTTTTATTATTCTAGAAAATATACAATCTAATTATATATCGATCAGCTGGTACGGCAAATGCTGGGTAAAGCGTACCATCGGTACTTCGCGTACCTGAAGGAATAAAATAAACCCTATCTCGCGGTCCTTAGCCTTTTACCCAGCAACTTCTATCCCTACCTCCCCGTGGTGCTGGCCGGGATACGAGCAACCTTAGGGAAGATCGGGTAACCAACTCCGATGGGAGCTATGGTCGTATGCTGAGAGGGAAGAGGGGGTGGGTTGCTCCTCTTCGGAGGTGTAAATCTTTCTGAGCGTCTGTTCTCCATGTCAGGATCGGCTTACAACAGCGTCTGTTCTCCATGTTAGGGGCGGCTGATCATCGTCTGAGTGCCAACGAGGGACTTTAAGTGAAACTGTGCACCATGGTCCACCGGGAACCATCGGCGAAGACCACTGCGACGAAAAGGGACTAGCGATTGAAAACTCGGCTCGTGGAACTGCAAATCTCTCAACTTCATCGGAAGCACACGCATACTAGCGGATGTGCTCAAGGACCGTGGATTCGGCATCGTAGTGCTACAGGAGGTTTGTTGGAAGGGATCAATGGTGCGAACGTTTAGAGGTAATCATACCATCTACCAGAACTGCGGCAACACACACGAGCTGGGAACAGCTTTCATAGTGATGGGCGATACGCAAAGGCGCGTGATCTTCAACTTCAGCATAATCAACGTCCATAGCCCACACTCCGGAAGCACTGATGATGATAAGGACGCATTCTACGCGCAGCTGGAACGTGAGTACGACAGCTGCCCAAGCCACGACGTCAAAATCATCATAGGAGATTTGAACGCTCAGGTTGGCCAAGAGGAGGAGTTTAGACCGACTATTGGAAAGTTCAGCGCTCACCGGCTGACGAACGAAAACGGCCTACGACTAATTGATTTCGCCGCCTCCAAGAATATGGCCATTCGCAGCACCTACTTCCAACACAGCCTCCCGTATCGGTACACCTGGAGATCACCACTGCAGACTGAATCACAAATCGACCACGTTCTGATTGATGGAGGGCACTTCTTCGACATTATCGACGTCAGGACATATCGTGGCGCTAACATGGACTCTGATCACTATCTGGTGATGGTAAAACTGCGCCCAAAACTATCCGTCATCAACAATGTTCGGTACCGACAACTGCCACGGTACGACCTAGAGCGACTGAAGCAACCTGATGTCGCCACTGCATACGCGCAGCATCTCGAGGCAGCGTTGCCGGAAGAGGGTGAGCTCGATGGGGCCCCTCTTGAGGACTGCTGGAATACAGTCAAAGCAGCCATTAACGACGCAGCGGAGAACAACGTCGGGTATATGGGTCGAAGTCGACGGAACGATTGGTTCGACGAAGAGTGCAGACAGATTCTGGAGGAGAAGGACGCAGTGCGGGCGGTCGCGCTGCAGCAAGGTACCCGGCAGAACGTGGAGCGTTATAGACGGAAGCGGAGACAGCAGACCCGCCTATTTCAGGAGAAGAAACGCCGCCTGGAAGAAGCGGAGTGCGAGGAGATGGATCAGCTGTGCCGTTCTCAAGATACACGCAAGTTCTATCAGAAGCTCAACGCATCCCGCAAAGGCTTCGTGCCGCGAGCCGAAATGTGCCGGGATAAGGATGGGAGCATCTTGACGGACGAACGTGTGGTGATCGAAAGGTGGAAGCAGCACTACGAGGAACATCTGAATGGCGCTGAGAGTACAGGCAGTGAAAGTCAAGGCAGCGGAGGAGATTACTACGTCAGTTCAGCGGACGATGGAAGCCAACCAGCCCCCACCTTGAGGGAAGTTAAGGATGCCATTCAACAGCTAAAGACCAATAAAGCAGCTGGTAAGGATGGTATCGGAGCTGAGCTCATCAAGATGGGCCCGGAAAAGCTGGCCACTTGCCTGCACAAACTGATAGTCAGAATCTGGGAAACCGAACAGCTACCGGAGGAGTGGAAGGAAGGGGTTATATGCCCCATCTACAAGAAAGGCGACAAACTGGAGTGTGAGAACTTCCGAGCGATCACCATCCTGAATGCCGCCTACAAAGTGATATCCCAGATCATCTTCCGTCGTCTGTCACCATTAGTGAACGAGTTCGTGGGAAGTTATCAAGCCGGCTTCGTTGACGGCCCCTCGACAACGGTCCAGATCTTTACTGTACGGCAAATCCTTCAAAAATGCCGTGAATACCAGGTCCGAACGCACCATCTGTTTGTTGATTTCAAGGCGGCATACGACAGTATAGACCGCGTAGAGCTATGGAAAATTATGGACGAGAACAGCTTCCCTGGGAAGCTTACCAGACTGATCGAAGCAACGGTGGATGGTGTGCAAAACTGTGTGAAGATTTCGGGCGAACACTCCAGTTCGTTCGAATCGCGCCGGGGACTAAGACAAGGTGATTGACTTTCGTGCCTGTTGTTCAACATTGCGCTAGAAGGTGTCATGCGGAGATCCGGGTGTAACAGCCGGGGTACGATTTTCAACAGATCCAGTCAATTTATTTGCTTCGCGGATGACATGGACATTGTCGGCCGAACATTTGCAAAGGTGGCAGAACTGTACACCCGCCTGAAACGTGAAGCTACTAAAGTTGGACTGGTGGTGAATGCGTCAAAGACAAAGTACATGCTTGTGGGCGGAACCGAGCGCGACAGGGCCCGCATGGGAAGCAGTGTGGAGGACTTGCAAGCACTCGGAGTATTCGAGAGACGGGTGCTTAGGACCATCTTTGGCGGTGTGCAAGAAGACGGTGTGTGGCGGCGAAGAATGAACCATGAGCTCGCCCAACTCTACGACGAACCCAGTATCCAGAAGGTAGCTAAAGCCGGAAGGGTACGATGGGCAGGACATGTTGCAAGAATGCCGGACAGCAACCCTGCAAAGATGGTGTTCGCTTCCGATCCGGCAGGTACGAGACGGCGTGGAGCGCAGCGAGCGAGATGTGCAGACCAGGTGCAAAACGACTTGGCGAGCGTGGGGCGTATCCGAGGATGGAGAGATGCGGCCTCGAACCGTGTATTGTGGCGTCAAATTGTTGATTCAGTGTTATCTGTTTAGATGTTAACTAAATAAATGAAATGAAGGTAGGTTGAACAAATTTAACATTAATATACAGGCTTATTGTCACTAACGGTAACAGTATGGTATATCACTTTTTATGCACTATTATATGAGGTGCTGCCAATGTGCTGTCCGATACCCTAGTTTAACGTTGATAATCAAAAGTTGCAATACAACTGGCAAATTGGTGGAGAGTTTCCGAGACGATTGATATACAGTCGGGATTCGCTGGTTGGGATCTTAATACTTGCGTCACTTTTTAGTTGGGCCTCTGCTGGTTGGGCAATGGCCCAACTAAAAGGAACCGTACGTCAAAATTCAATGTAAACACGGAAAACGGGATTGGCCGTCACGTCACTGGACATCATTTGTGATGTTCAAGTCGAAATACACGTTTTCAAATGGCTGTCAGTTGACCCATCTAAAAAACCGAATTCGTTAGTTGGGCCGAGGTCGTGGCCCAACCAGCGAATCGCGACTGTATACATATATATATATATATATATATATATATATATATATATATATATATATATATATATATATATATATATATATATATATATATATATATATATATATATATATATATATATATATATATATATATATATATATTTGGGTGGCTCAAAAAAAACTTTTTCAAATTTTTGATGGGCCGTCCTCTTATTCGGTTCTATTTGTTGCCCTCATGCTCTGGACAATATTTCCGCCAAATCGGTCAACGATTGGGTGGTGCTAAGCTCGTTGGAAGTTTATATTGAAAAATGTATGCAGAAACATCCAAAAACAGTGATTTGCAGTTGGACGGCACAATTTACTATCAAGAAACATGATACTCATTCAGTTTTTGTAGAATTAAATACAGAATGTTATGCTGAAAACCGCGAGAAGATTAGAGTTTATTACGCAAAGATATTAGCATTTTACTGGAGTGTTGTAGGGGTGAATTTATTTCTTTTCAAAGGTAAAAGAAACGAAATTTGCTCTAACCCCACTACAGAGAAATGCTAATAACTCAGCCGGTTAAACTCTAATCTTCTCGCGGTTTTCTGCATAACATTCTGTATTAAATTCTCCAAGATCTGAATGAGTATCACAGTTCTTCATCGTAAGTTGTGTAGTCCAGCTGCAATTTACTGTTTTTGGTTGTTTCTGCATACATTTTTGCATATAAACTTCCAACGAGTTTAGCACCGCCCAAACGTTAACCGATTTGGCTGAAATTTTGTCCAGAGCATCAGAGCATCAAATAGAAGCGAATAAGAGGGCGGCCCATTAAGAAATTTGAAAAAAGTTTTTCCCATACTAATTTGAGCCACCCTAATATATATATATATATATATATATATATAAATCTCAAAAATCAATCGAAAGATGAATGCGCTAGTAACGTTCAAAATCTTAGGGGCGATTCAAATATGACGTCCACTACTTTTTAATATTTCTAGACCCCCCTCCTCCCTCTGTCACGCTTTTTTGCATACCCAGTATATGTACTGTGCGTGTACCCTGTACACCCTGTATCCAAGTCTTCCCCTTAGACGTAGTTTACGTCAATATATAAGAAAGTCGAAAACAAAAAAACGTGATTTTCTTACACTTTCCAGACGTATGATAAGATAAACCGCTAACTGGATTAATCCAGAATTCTTTAACTTTGATCACTCACTCAGTTATTCTAACGTATTGTCGGCATAGCACCAACTTAGAATTCGAAAGTCGGGACTTCCAAACCGAACTTTCTTCCGAAGTTTTATCTGTTAAACTAAGTGATGCGTTGTTTAGCGCATCTTTAGGCGAATTCAGTGCACTACTTCCGAAGTTGGGAAAGATGCCTGTATCTGGAGAAAAATCCAACTTCGGTATAAAAAGCGTTCTAGCTTTGTTCCGAATAGACAATACTAAAATATAAACGCGTTCACGCTTTTACGTATATTGGACAAATTGCTAACGCCAATAGAAATCATTCTTATAATTTCCGTGCTTAAATTTAAAGTCTCATATGACACGAATAAAATCGTATGCCCTACTACGAGATAATCTTTTATTTGAGGAAATCACTTCAGGTGCAGTGCAATTTCTTCCTCGTACAAAATCACGTACTCGTCTGACCACTGATCATCGCTTGATGTAGGTGACAGCATGGCGAGCCACCTCAATGGGTCATATATTCGGCGTTGATTAGAATGAGATTTCCTCGTAACCGTCTTCGTCGGTATATAATCGTTTGAGGTCCGTCTCGCAACAAGTTCAGTCCAGTGGAACACATTCTAGGGACAACATCAACAAATCTATCGAAAATGGCCAGCACCACAGAATACACTCGCCAGGAAGTTGCGCTTCGTGACGGAAAGAACGGAAGTCGCATTTGGATTATAGTTCGCGACATGGTTTACGATGTGACAGACTACGTGGAGGACCACCCCGGCGGGCCAGAGCTAGTCACTGACTTTGCCGGTGCAGACGGCACAAAAGATTTTGATGATTTTGGCCACTCTGCAACGGCCATGGAGATGCTGAAGCAGTACAAGATAGGAGAGCTAACTTATGTGAGTATTTTTTTTTAAATTGATTTATGCTACAAGTTAAACTACGTGATGGAAAAGTAATGTTATTTGAAAGTTCAAACATCAAGTTGTCACGAAGAATCATATATATGACGATTAATATCAAGGTACTCTATATCATGGAATAAATCTAACAGTCTGAATAAACTATAAAGTGCTTTCCACTCATATAAATCGATTGATGGAGATATGGCATACAATATGCTTCCTGATATAAATCAATCGAAGTCATTCATTGCTACCGCGCACGTAAATGATAAACGATGATGTCAAAAGTCGTCTATGATTATGAATTATTTTTCTTGTGAACTTCTAGATAGAGTTCGATTCGTTTTTTTAACGGCCATTTATTTTGGAGGCTCACAATACCGTGGTGTTCGATAAGCTCTATCATCAGCACATTGATGTAATGGTAGTTCCTCATGTTATCACTTCTCTATTATAGTGCGAACGTGCCAAGTTCCAGAAGAAAGGATCCAAACTCACACCGGATGGAGCTTGTGAAATGCCAGATAAGCAACGCAGCAAACGACGAAAGTTCATATTTTGTGGATGAAAAACCAGTGATACCAGTGATACAACTTCTATTGTTACAGGAATTACAAAATTCCAGAATATTTTGTTAACATTTATTTATAATAGTGTAAGTTAAAAAAATTAAATGAAATTTATGAAATTTACATTTAACTGAAATTTAAATGAAAGAAAAGTACACATGGGACGTCGGGGTAATCTGATCACTTTTTTTTTCACTAAGGTGTTTGACCACCCTAAGAAAAATATGTTAAACAAGAATATATAAGAATATATTCAATGTGTAAGAATTCATTTTCTCTTGACTACGGCGAGCAACATTACACTTCATATATTTTTTATACAAATTAAAAATATTGATTTTATAACCAAACTAAAGGCTCCCCCAGACCTAAGCGATTTCATCGCCGCGATTATATCGTTGGGTCGCTGTAGGCAGTGTTCAATTTACGCTTCCACACCAACGGCGACAGAATCGCAGTCGCCAAGCGATAGAATCGCGTCGCAATTGTCACGTCACGTGTGTTAGGGGGAAGCTTTAAAGCTAGATGGGGTACAATGAGCAGTTTTTGATTTATTACAAATTAAGAGAGTTTCTGGTTCTTGTGTTTTCCCCTCCGATGAAATTAAAATACTTTTAGATTCATATCACATCAATCAGTTTTATTTAAGAACTTTTAAAATCATCTACAATTAGGAATTAACGAGTTAAACACCATCGGTTCACCCAATCGAATTCTTTGTTGAATCCTTACGCTTTTCCCATTGATGTGATGTGGGATCTGGCGACCTCAAAGTCAGCTGAGTGTGTCGTCAACATTCTGCTTTGCGATTGAATTGCGATTTCGGATGGCGCAAGTAGCGTCCAGCTTGGCAGAGGCGCTCGGGCTTGACGGTGGACGAAATTCCTATGTTCGGCGACGGATTCGACTCGATTCTAAACGGTACGAGTGGGCTCCGGCTTGACTTCCTGGTGGTACGAGCGGGCTTGTGGTGTTTGCGACGGTCCCCGGCTTGATTTCGGACGGAGGGACCTGGCTTGTGGTGTACGCCAGCTGTTTCCGGACTGACTTCGGACGATACGAGCTGGCGTGGGGTTCGACGACGGTAAACGATTGGCGAGAGCAATGGCCAACGACTCAGAACCAAGGTGCGGTCCGGCCCGTTTCACAATGGCGGAACCTATCCACGTGGCTCGATTGGAACGCCGGTGACGTTGAAACGATCTCAATTCGGTCCGGAACTATAGCTTTTGGCGGGAATTTGCGTGTGCTGCACACTGTTTCCTTTCAAGGAAAAACGTGATCGAAATTATTTTGGCGTATAAAGAAGCATTTTAGACTCATATAGGTTGTTCAGCAAAATGATTCCATTCAATATTCTTGATTTTTGGATGTATCTGTTTTGTGATTAATTCACCTAGAAGTGAGAAACAAAATTTAATTTTTTTTATTATAGATTTTGAAAATTTACTTTGTTAGGCAAAGTTGTAGAGAAAGTCGTAAGATTTTTTTTTTTTGCTGAAACACTATAGGCCTATCTCTAAATTTCAATGGTCAAAATTGATTTTTCAATAAAAATACACTGAAAATCATCCAAAAAATCAACTTTAAATAACTTTTTCTGTAGATATTCTACAATTTTCAAAAGTTCTACGATTCGAAGCGCTATAAAAAATACACGTTTTGCAAAAAAAAACTATATTTTTATCTCTTATATAAAGAGATACTTGAGATTTTCTAGCGAAAAATGTCATTTTTACAATGATATGGAAATGCTAATATCATCTTCCAAACTTGGACGTACATGTTCATGATAGAATTAGAGGCGAAAGTATAGGATTGATAGTTCCGTAGGATACGGCAGGCATGAAGAATGTTTTTTTAGAAGTGGATTTGAAAGCCAGTGGAGATATATCAGCTTCCTCACTGATATTCTTCCCTCCCCCTTCATACGGGAGCTTGGCAGAAGGAAGGTCGTGTGATTTGTGCCATCACAAATATTGCCCTCCGCTCGCTTTCAAATCGACTTCTATAAAAACATTCTTCATGCCTGCCGTATCCTAACGGAACTATCAATTCTATACTTTCGCCTCTAATTCTATCATGAACATGTACGTCCAAGTTTGGAAGATGATATTAGCATTTCCATATCATTGTAAATCGTTTAACTTCACGTAGAAGTAACACACACGAAATCATTAATCTAATGTCATTTTTGTTTGGCCTTAAATGGCCGGAACCAAGTTATGAGAGCCACTCTCCGTAGATGCGTGCGCACGCCGCGGAGGTCTGACTAGATGAGGAAAAACCATGGCTTGCTGCTCGCCGATTGACACACTGATGTGTGAATCTATTAACACACGCTGAAGGCACTTTACTCAAACCCCACATTTCCCCCCATTTTCTTCTCTCATTAAAAATGCAAAAAACAATCTTCTAGCATAGGATGCCATGCTTGTTTTTCTCCTAGGTTATTTAAATGAAACGAAGGTGAAATAATTCTTTTATATTTCTTTAGTGTAAAATTTGTAATAAGCCAGTTCTTCACTACATGTTTGGACACTTATCTTGAACTGATTTGTTCGCATTTGCTTGCTTGCATTCAAGAGAAATTCCATCCCACTGTTTCCCATGGTGAAATAAACGGATCAGATTATGAACTCTGAAGCTATGGCCAAAATACATTTTTTATTTCAACAAACACGAAAAAGGCAGATTATTGAGGTTGAATCGAACAATTTCCAACTTTCAATCTTCAGCCAGGAATCTGTCTGATGGGAATGCGATGAAGGTGACCATTTTTGTATCTATGTACTTTCTTTTAAGTTCAATTCTTCAAAACCCTAAACCACCCACCTATAGCGGTAATGGTGCCTTTCTCATAGAAATAGAACAGCCTTCCTCTTCAAATGCAACCTGTTGCAAGGATAAGTGCTTAAAAAGTGAACTAAACTTTTCAACGCGTTTGTGAAGTATTTTTAAACCAACTGTTTTTAGTTGCTTTCATTTTCCGTTAGCCTATTTCCTCACGAATGACAGCCATCAACTCTAGGAAGATGGCTCTCACGCCTGGACCCCACATATCGTACGCGTACACAGAAAAAAATTCCATGGTAAGGGGCCGTCCAGAAACCACATGGTCATATATGGGGGGAGGGGGGTTTGGAAAATGACCACGATAAGCCACATGGGAGGAGGGGGGGGGTGTTGCTCTCGAACCACGTGGTTTTTTTTACACGAAAAACTTTTGGTGAATAACAATAGCGGTTTAAAAAATACAAAGCATTAAAATTTAATGATTTAGTCATTAAACGCAAAGCATCTTAGAGATGATGCCCACGTAGCGTCTTTTCAACTTAGCGTTAAAAAGACGTAGGTGTGCATCGGGAAAAACCGGTAACGCAGCGTCGGTCGCAACGCAGATGCATATCTGCTTTATTTGACCATCTTAGCCTTTGATCCTATTTCCATAAAAAATAAACGAAAAAACAGGTTGCGATTCAGTCTTAATTTCCACAAAAAAAAATGGAAAAATATTTTAAAAAAAGTTTCGCCGCGCCACGCTACCGACACTTTTGCATCAGCAGGCTGCAACTACAATTTTGAAAATTGTTAATGTTTTTACAAAATGTACAAAGATGGTCCATGTTTTTACGAAATGTAGGCAATGAACTGTGTATAACAAGTTTTCAACAGTGCCTGACGATACTCAATTGTTCAATAGTTTAGCGCCTATATTTAATTGTTTCTAATGATTTTGCAAAATCATAAACAGTTTGTCGATCGATTGATAAAAAAATCTTAAAAATCGGTTGGAAGATAGCGGAGTTATTAGTTCATACTTCCTGACCACTTTTCGTAACGGTCCTAAATTTGCCCCCCCCCCCCCTATATTTTCCCGTAAGACGTATTCTACGTCAAAAAATTTCCATTGGAAATTTAGAAGAATTTCCTTTGTAGATTAATTAATGTTGCCCAGGATTTTGAAACAAAATTTTAGAGGTTCTGTAAAAAAAAGTCAGCTGGATTTTTTTTCTAATTTATACTGGGAATTCTTCGGAATTTGATGTTTATTGAAATTTTTATCGTAAATATGCATTTCGGATCATTCTACGGATTCTTCTAGTTCTTCAAAATTTCTACCGAACATTTTTCGGAGTTCTTCCACAGAATTTCGGATAAAAATTGTCGTTGAAATTCTAAAGATTTTTCCGTGGAGACTCCGAAAAATTTCTTGTCAATCTTCTGAAGGGTTTCCCTTGCAACTCCAGAATAATTAGGGTGGGTGTACCAATTGTCGCCATACATAAGAACAACCTGGGAGGGAGATTCAGATTCAAAAAATATGAATGTCAGTGCATACCTAACTTTAGTTGTCATGAAACGTCACCGCAGACCTAGCTGAAAATGTTTAATGAATGGGGAGTATCGATACTGATCATTTGCTTGAAAACTATAAAAAGCAGAAAATTATATTGAATCAATCTATATTTGAAACGACGGTTGTTGAACAAAAAAAAAATGCCTAATACAATCGAACTGTGAAACTCATTTGAAAATGATGTCCATTGTAAAGAGAAAAGGAGACGTCTAGGATACATCTTCTTGCAATGATTCCTTTTGCTTATCGCTTATTAATTCATGCAGATAGCATCGCTCGTTTCACGTTCTTCAAAGTCAACCCAATCTGCAGCTACAGTAAATCGTTTTTTCGTAATCCTAATCGTGAATAGTCGGGTTTTGACGATTTGAAAAAATCTGTAAAGTGTTCGTCGTCCGAATCTGGCATATATGGTGAAAGCATGGAAGAGAGATTTCGCTTTGCAACTTCCGTCTTTTCCCCCGCCCGTTATAAAACAAGCTACTTCGAAATGCAAAAGAAAACAAAAACACATTTGCCAACATGAATAATCAATCCTTGCCAACCATTTCTTTAAGTTTCTTCAATATTCTTCATATCCAATTTTAAAAGTTTTCTTATGAACCATCGATAGCGATAGATGTCGTTTCATAAAGAATTTTAAATTAGGGAAGATCCATTAATTACGTAACGCTAAAATTGGACTTTTTCAACCCCCCCTCCCCCCTATGTCACACTTTTTGTATGAAGCTTCCGAAAATTTTGTATGGATCGTCACACTTCCTTCAACCCCCCCTCCCCCCTCTAAGCGTTACGTAATTTGTGGATGTTCCCTTACTCAAACATTGCAAAGGATCTTTTCCAAAATATCGATACCGTTAATACGGTTAAAACGATATGATTTTTCACCGTTATACTTTATAGATATGTTAGAATTTTTGATAAGAACTTTAATTTTAGGCTCTTCAGAGGACCATCGAGAGTTTTCTTTGATGCTGATTTTTATTTATTTATTTATTTATTTATTTATTTGCTTAATCGTTAATCGAACCTGGAAGAAAGAATACTGTAGAATCTTTGCTAAGAGATCTTAATCATTAGACCACAATGTAGTTTTGATTGGTAATAGCTAAATTGCATAAACATTTTATCCCATATAATTTTTTCTCAAATATAATCAATATGTAGGGGAATTATTTTTCTTATCCCAAAACATCAATTACCGGCAATGTCCTTGTGAAATGGTTCTTCATGACGACAACGCTATTCCTTCATAATCAAAAAGATAATGTCGTTTCATACAATAAATTTTTATCTCAAAAATATAAACTTCCGGAGATAATCAAACGCCTAATACCGATGATTCGATGAACAAAAAGGGATAAAGGTGTTGTAGTGGCGATTTATGAAATTATTTGCCAAAATATATTATTGCGTTGGTATCGTACTGTTACGGTTTATTTTATTAGAAATCAGATAACGTTTGCACATGTCGTTATTTCGAGGTGGAAATTTATATCATTATTAGGAATAAATTAGTGCGAAGAAATATCGACAAAAATGTTAAATTTTATATAAATGACTTTGAATGTTTTGTTTGTTGAGTTGGTCGAGATAGATGCTGTTTCTTGTCAGTATTTGTTCGTATTTTATTTATACTGAATTTAATCCACCGCATTTTGTGATTCCCTCCATAGGGAAGCGAAAAACGACTATGTTCCGGACACTTCTTAATTCGATACTTCATATTTCAAATTCACGCACTCGGAACGTGATATGAAACTCGAGAAAGTCACGCACCGGCTTCAATGAAATCAACGAAAACATCGATGACACGCAAAACAAAAATTGGTCAGTCCGTGTGACGCTTGCTTTGGTATATTTTGCTCGTTGATGATTTTCTTGCGTCATGACGTTTAATTTTATTGTTATTTCGTGTGTAGTATCTGGATCTCCCTCCCAGAGAACAACTATTTTCTAAAAAAAATAAGTAAAAGGCATGTGGGTGGACTTTATACAGGGGTTAGACAAAAAGGTTGAGATATGCAAAAATTTGTCGAAGTTCAAATCAGCATAACTTTGCCTAGAATGATCCGATTTTGATCGAACTGGGACCATCGGACGCGGACACTCTTCTAGTATACTGGCCCTATGCGAAACCTTTGATTGACCCTTGTCCACCGGTGGTGTTCCGGGTTTTCCGACGGTATGTTAAAAATGCATTTTTTCTGCTGCTTTTCATTTTATATGACGTTTACTGCCATCATGCTTTATGCTTTTCCCAGAAACTAAAACTAATATGCTGACCAATGCTGGTTGCAGATCGAAAATCCGTTAGATATACGCAGAGATATGGCCATTTTCGTGAAAACGGTACAGGATTGGCCATACTCCATGAACAAATGTCACTGTCGCAGAACTTCCGAAACCTGTTACAAATTGGCCAAAGAGTCTTACAGTCTTCAAAATATATCTCTAAGAAAGATCCTATATTCATCGTCTTGGGAAAACATGAATTTTGACACCCATATATGCATGGTTCCAGATGGTGCCAAAATCGGCCCCTCCTGGAAGGCCCATGGAACCTGCTATAAGGGTGGCAGTGGACACTATCATTCTGGAAATGTTTCTGTAATCATCGTTTCGCAAAGCCATGGGGTCATATACTCATATTTGCATTATTCCGATCTGTTATCATTTCATCATGTTCCCGGTACCGTTTTTACGGAAATGGCCATATCTCTGTGTAGGTTAGATGGATTATCGATCTACAGTCACCATTGGCCGGCATATTAGTTCTAGTTTCCGGAGAAAGTATAAAACATGATGAAAATTAACGTCACATAAAATTAGAAGCAGTGGAAAAATGAATCTTGAACATACCCTCGGAAAACCCGGAACATTTCCGGTGGCCAAAGACCAATCTCAGGTTTTGCAGAAGGGCAGTATACTAGAAGAGTGTCCGCTTCTGATGGTCTTGGTTTCATCAAAATCGGATTATTATACGCAACGTTATGCTGATTTGAATTTCGACTTATTTTTACCTATCTCAACCTTTTTGTCTAACCCCTGTATATCAAGCGAAAGGTTTTACTTCCTGCTCCTTAGAACAGCTGTGAAAACCACAATAAAATTTGTTATAATCCTCAAAATTGATTAATCCATAATAGGAACGCATGCACCAGTTGTGGCACTATTCTTAATTTTGGTTCCTTATTTGGCAAATCCCATTGTTTTCTTATGGGATTGGCCAAATAGGGACCACTAGTGCGACAACTGGTGCAAAGGACGTCAAAAATTAAGCAAAATCAATTTTTACAATTATGCTTTGCTTGTTTTGGAGGAGATCAAAGGTGTTATCGTATCATATGAATATGCTTTATCGATATGAACTTGGTTTGCGGTGATTTGATTGGCCATTTGACATATAAAGCACTAGTGCGACAACTGGTGCTATAGCCACAACTGGTACATCTAGCCTATACATGAAAATTCAGAGTATCTTGTAGGGTAAAATGACCAATAGTGGACCCCCAACCAATAGTGGACCCTCCAGCCATTTTTGCATTCCTACTGCACAATGTCAACATTTTGCTATGAAATTCTATCGGGAGAACCTACCTTACAGTCCTATGATTTGATTACATGCGTTGGAAATGCTATGGAAAGTCAAATTAGATGATTTTTTACAATTCTATAAAAAATAAACACGAGAGTGTCCATTATAGGAATATTTTGGGGGGTCCATAATAGGGAAGAAGAACGTCCCGAAACGGGACATGAAAATCAAATGAAGTGTCGACTATAGGGAAGCAATTTCCTATTATGGACCCCCAGGGGGTCTACTATAGGGCGAATTCAGTTAGACTTTTAAATGTTAATTTCAACGAATAACGTCGTATATTTGGGTGTTTTATGTATGTATCGTGAAGAGGGGATGCAGAGCTTGATGTTAGATATCAAGCAGAGTTAATATTTTGAAAATTTCTAAGCCGTATGACAGGAAGAGCAAAATTCCGCTACTAGGGGGTCCACTATTGGGCATTTTACCCTAATTAAAAATTAATCCAACAACAAATGTAGGCAATAATTTAGGCTTAAGAAGCCTAGTTTTTATGATATTGAACAATTAGGATAATTGATCGAAAAATTTAATAATGCACCTAAATGCTCTAAATGCACAAAATTCTAGTAGTGCGTATGAAAAAGGTTATGACATAGAGAAGCTTGCATTTAAAAAATCAACACGAAATTTTAATTAATAATGATGCTTTCTAAGTTCATAAAAGGGTCTTAGAACGAAGGATATTCCTGCGATTTGAAAAAAAAACCCAGATTAATCCACCTAGCGTTGGTGGTGCCTTTCTCGCATTTAGTTAAGACACCAACCTTATATGGGGTTTATATGGTCCGATGTACCATTTTCTTCATAACTTTTAAACGCAATGACCGATCGTTATAAAATTCAATAGTTATCAACAAGGCTTTGTCCCCTGTCGAATGAAACTTGTTGCGAGAAAATCGGTTAAGGATTACTATACGAAAAGTTGTCTAATGTTTTTTATAGCTTTTGTGCACACACATACACACACACATACACACATACATACACACGGACAGACAGACATGTGCTTAGCTCGTCGAGCTGAGTCGATTGGTATATAATACTATGGGTCTCAAAGGCTTCTATAAAAAGTTCGTTTTCGGAGTGAAATGATAGCCTTTCGGTACAACTCAGTTGTACGAGAAAGGCAAAAACAGTTTTCCAGAAAAAAACATTCCAATCCCTAAAACAATCTAGGTTAAATAATAGTGTTATAATAACGATTGAAATTGAATTCCAAAACAAATATCAACCCTTTCAGGACGGATGGGTCATATATGCCCAGCGTTTTAGATTGTCTATAAAATCACAAAAGAGAGCTAGGTCACAATTTTCTTCAGCAAAATTGTTTATCTAGATATTGGCTTTACAGAAAAAATATGGGAGCTCAAATTTGACTGACCCTGAAATTCGATCGATTCTAAGAGCATGCAAATGAAGTCGAAATGTTTGAATCGTAAACCACATGGTTTCATCATTCTGAATACTCAGATAAGATGGGTCATCCTGAGAGTTAAGCCAGTGATTAATATTCAGGAATACGAGATGCTCAAGGTACTCCAAAACGTTCTCAAGTTCAGCCCACGATATCTACCAGATCAATCAAGACATTTGCAATGTCTTCATCATCGGTATATACCCAATCCGATGCAATAAGCATATGATCCTAATTTCCATTAACATAAGATCCAAGAGACAAGGTACCCAAAATTGTCTTGAGTCAACATCAAGTTGCACAATGACAAAGAGGTTTGTTCGCAAACTTTTTTTTTATAGGGCCTTAGCAGCACTGGGTTCACGTACTTAAATGATTAAGTAGTTCAAATTACGACTTCCAGGACGTTTTGTATAACCTAAAAAGTCTGTAATAGCTTGTATAAATAATAATTGTAGTTATATCAACCCAAAGGACCTATCTGGATATTGTATCATACATCATTTATAAGTTGGTTAATTGGATAAATCGAATGATCCGAACTCCAAAATAATAATTAGTCTATAATACAATCATTACTCTATGAGTCGCTTATGAAAGGACCATTGACTGAAGCATATTCGATATGTGGAATAGAAGTTCCTTGGAAAATTATTCGATAGAACCATCAGAGTAACTGAGAAAATATGTTTATTATGACATCATTGGCTACCACGAGTCGATATTAAAATAAAATTTCAATGGAGAATTAGAAATTTTGAGAGGTGAGCCAGCTCTGGACTGAAAATCTATTTAATAAAGAAAAAATAGAAACTTTATATAATAAAATAAATTGACAATAAAGAAATCAGGGCAATAAATATAGAATTTCTATGCAAAACAGTAAACAGTTGAAAATTTTCCACAAAACAATAATAAATTAACACTTGTAAAAGCAAAAATTGGAATTATAAATTAAGATATATTTATTTATTTATTTATTTATTTATTTGATTTCAATCAACAGGCTAAGGTTGCCCCAATGATTGTTAACTTAATCTAATACAAATAATTCACTTCCAGTCAGAATAAGAAACCTTAACAATTTAATAATAATGAGCCAACTACAAGAACGGTAAATTAAAACTAACAAGTATTAAAGCATTTTTTTTAGGGTTCCCAATAACTAAATTCACGGTTCACAAATTCCCTGAACATTAAACCGGTTGGCCACGTTGACTTCGCCAGCGCCTTTTCCTTGTCTTTCCAGTGTACCCCAACTTTAAACGATACATATCGCAGATCCTCCTAATTACTCCAGCGCTGGACCAGCTTTACGACTTCGAATTGCTCAGTTGAATGCAAAGCATTCGATACCATCTCGCGCATCGCATCGGCGGAAACATGTTTAGCTGTTTTGGTAAAAAATATCCAGAACGGATACCAGCGGAGACATTTTCTTCATTTGATCCTCTCAACAGCTGACCCGAATCATTTGAATTCGATGACCAGTCTAAACGATTTGGATTTCTTCGAGGCGTAGAAGTGTGTATATATATATAGAAATAGAAATCCATATAGAAATCAAAGTATTCCACGAAAAAATAACAAAATTTTCATGAATAAATCAATATTAGCAATAAAAAATTACAAATGTTTCCAGAAAAAAAATATTCTTTTACACAAAAAATATTTTTTCCACAAAATATCTATATAATAAAAATGAGTTGAGATTTCTATTCTGATTTAACTCCCGATCGGGTTGACCGATATGCAAGATTTTTCCCTAATCGATTCGTTTTGGGATCCGAAAGGTTTGTATATACAAAAAGTTGGTGAATTTAACGGGGAAATGTAAAAATAAGTCAATAAAATACAGTTTTGGATCAGCTGTTGAGGAAAACAAAACAAACGCACGGAAATTGATCTAGAGTGCGGTGCTGCAAATAGTTCATTGTGACATTTGCAACACCTGGGCAATGCTGGGTTTCTTTCACATCAATAAAGAGCAATGAAAAAATAAGCAAATTTACATTAGGAAAATACTAAAAAGCAATTAAATTGATAACATTTTCCATGAACTTCAAACGCTTGTAAAGAAGAGGTAATCTATGGAAAAATGCTCAATTTATATATTATTTTATATTCTTTAATGGAAAATTTCCTTTTTTAATGCTCTTTATTGATTTTTTCGTGAGAAGATTTTAATTTTTGGATAAAAAAATATTTATTTTGTGGAAATTTTTTTAATTATTTATTGCTAATATTGATTTATTTATGGAATGTTTGTATTTTTTTCCGTGAAACATTTCGATTTCTTTATGAAAAATTCTTCTTTCATAATTGCAATTTTTGGTTTTAAAAGTGTTAATTTATTTTTGTTTTGTGGAAAATTCTTAATCGCTTAAAATTTTTGCATTATTTGTAGAAAATTAAATTTTTTTTATTGCTCATACCATGATTTCTTTATTGGAAATTTCCTAATTGTTATGGAAAATGTTTATAAATTTTTAAGCAGGATTTCTACTTCAGACGATCTTAGAACATCGACTCATGGAAGGTCTATTGTAGATTGTGAAAATAATAAATGAAATCGCATCGGCTCAATGGACCTGCTTGGATGCTCAGCGATGTACGGATACATCGTTCAGAACTTGGTTGATCGGGTCGTTTCAAAACTCCGTAATATCATGTCTTATGGTTACATAGATATTTGTGGATATATTCTCAGCTTAGGACATTTTGTTTCTTGACATGATTTTTGAAACTTTCGAGGATATGTGCTTCAGAGCAGTTTGGCCTATGACTCCCGAAGAAATACGACTTTTCAGTTCTTTATATACTAGTTTTAGCAACATCGAGTGGAAAACCCTAGATATGTACGTTAGATGTAAAAAAATCGTCCTGAAAGGTTTAAATATCAAAATATAACAATAAGTTCTAGAAAAAGGAACCCAAAGACTTTAGATCAAAAATGAAAACTTGCCTTTTAAGCCAAAAATAAAAAAATATAGGGATAATTTGGAAAGTTTCAATGCCATTACAAATTTGGCTAGAAATTTTTATAACATATTCGCGAGTCCACATTTGTTTGTATCCTGATGCATCGAAGGTGCGCGAGTTCTAGATATCCTAATACCTGATACAGATTACAACATGATCAAAATGATAGAATTCATGAAAATTTATAATTTCCATGCTGGGTTTAGTTTGATTTTGAATCAGACGAAATTCCTGTTTTTGTCCATCTTCAAAATTGATCGGGTTAACCATATGTTTTTTTTATATTTTTTTTTTAATTTTTTGGTTTATGAAAAAAAACAGGTGGTCATAGGGGGGGGGGTGAGGGGATCTGCCAAATGACCACGATAAGCCACATGGGGAGGGGGTTGAAAATCTTCAAAATATGACCACGTGGTTTCTGGACGGCCCCTAACAATTACTATTTTGTAGACTACGCCATGTTTTTAAGGTGGTTATTCAACAAAGCCACAAATCGGCCATCTTGGAATCCACGTGCTTTTTCTAGTAATTTTTCAGGAACACGAATTGAGAGAACCACAATGCTCATGGGGATGAAACATCCGTAGATCGTTTGCTTACTTATGCTAATCAATCGACTTTAATTTCAGCATTGTACGAAAATTATTACGCAAGATATGAACTTTTGATAATAGGAGTAGAAATCAGTGTGGTGAATATAAAACTCACCACATGGCTTGATTGTATAATCACCTTAAAAATTACTAGAAAAAGCACGTGGTTTCCAAGATGGCCGATTTGTGGCTTTGTTGAATAACCACCTTAAAACAACCACAAATTTTCAGTTAAAATAACCATGCATTCGGACAAATTCACCACTGATTCAGTTCATGTAACAACATTCCACCAGGATCACAGTTGATTTTTACTGCACGCATGGTAAAATCTGTGGGAAGTTATCACGGAGGCTTCCCACGGTACACACCGGAACCGACACAACTCCCGGAGGGCTATTTCGGACGCGTAAAGTGGACAAGAAAACACAAGCGATTCGCTCTCCGCGGTGGTCGTTTATTTATTTCTATTTACATTCAACATACAATAGACAACAACCCCGGTCAACCATTCGTCAAGCTCCTTCAAAGTTATTTATCTAAAATTAAATAGTTTTATCGGTATTTCTTTACACTAAAATATTCACAAAAATGATACAAATCTTAATGTATCGTTATCACAGTTGATGTAAAATATGATATCAACGCAATGATATACTTCGACAAAGTATTTTGAAGATGAACATCGCTACACCTTAACCACCAAATTAACCGCAATAACGTTATGAATATTCATGAAATGTTATCAAATTTCTGATAACGTACGATCTCAACGTAATGATATATTTTGACAACGAATTTTACTGTTAAACATCGCTGCACCTTCACCACTTTTTAGTGCACTATGCATGCATCGATTCATATCGTTGGATACCAAAACATTGATGGATATTTTGCGGTTTGTTTATATCCCAAAAATTAAGTTTTTGAAATTTTCTAAAAAGTTATTTGAATGAATGATGCATGAAACGACATTCGGCTTTCAAATCAAAAAGCCATAATATAAATCCTATTTACGGACAAATTAACCGCAGTTGATGTTTTATGTTTGCATTTAGGTAAGGTACACCGGGGCAAGTTGAAATGCGGGGTAAGTTGAAACGGAAGCTGTAATTTAGATCAGCAATGACCGAATGCCCTGATTATTTTTTTCAGTACATTCAAAGTTAATTGCCTATATGCCGGGTATTAAGCCACCCGGAGTGGAAATTAATTACTATGTCTGAAACTTGATTATGCATATGTACAACATGTGATAGATTTAGTTCGGAAAAGGTATTGGAGGGTAACCGCCCCTTCGGTGGGGTTTGATCCCACGACCCCAGTTCGCATGACAGGTGCTTTCCCTACTAAGCTACGAAGGACCTCCGTCGTCCACCGCAGCTTAGCGGGTACTGATGAAACCAAATTCCCAGCACCAGGTACCAGCCGATCTCTCGCAATACATTTTCAGAACTAACTCTCTCAAATGTATTTTTGTACACATCATGTCAACCAAGTAGGATGAGTATTTAGTATTGTCCGGCTCCTACACACTTGCTTCATCAGCAACGGCGCTCAATGAAGTAGGGTTGTGTGAGGTTGTGCCAGTTTGGTCGTCAGATCCCAACACGACCACACAAGCGAAGAGAGATCGCCACTCGAGATCAGTACATTCAAAGTTAATTGCCTATATGCCGGGTATTAAGCCACCCGGAGTGGAAATTAATTACTATGTCTGAAACTTGATTATGCATATGTACAACATGTGATAGATTTAGTTCGGAAAAGGTATTGGAGGGTAACCGCCCCTTCGGTGGGGTTTGATCCCACGACCCCAGTTCGCATGACAGGTGCTTTCCCTACTAAGCTACGAAGGACCTCCGTCGTCCACCGCAGCTTAGCGGGTACTGATGAAACCAAATTCCCAGCACCAGGTACCAGCCGATCTCTCGCAATACATTTTCAGAACTAACTCTCTCAAATGTATTTTTGTACACATCATGTCAACCAAGTAGGATGAGTATTTAGTATTGTCCGGCTCCTACACACTTGCTTCATCAGCAACGGCGCTCAATGAAGTAGGGTTGTGTGAGGTTGTGCCAGTTTGGTCGTCAGATCCCAACACGACCACACAAGCGAAGAGAGATCGCCACTCGAGATCAGTACATTCAAAGTTAATTGCCTATATGCCGGGTATTAAGCCACCCGGAGTGGAAATTAATTACTATGTCTGAAACTTGATTATGCATATGTACAACATGTGATAGATTTAGTTCGGAAAAGGTATTGGAGGGTAACCGCCCTTCGGTGGGGTTTGATCCCACGACCCCAGTTCGCATGACAGGTGCTTTCCCTACTAAGCTACGAAGGACCTCCGTCGTCCACCGCAGCTTAGCGGGTACTGATGAAACCAAATTCCCAGCACCAGGTACCAGCCGATCTCTCGCAATACATTTTCAGAACTAACTCTCTCAAATGTATTTTTGTACACATCATGTCAACCAAGTAGGATGAGTATTTAGTATTGTCCGGCTCCTACACATTTGCTTCATCAGCAACGGCACTGAAGGGGCGGTTTCCCTCCAATACCTTTTCCGAACTAAATCTATCACATGTTGTACATATGCATAATCAAGTTTCAGACATAGTAATTAATTTCCACTCCGGGTGGCTTAATACCCGGCATATAGGCAATTAACTTTGAATGTACTGATCTCGAGTGGCGATCTCTCTACGCTTGTGTGGTCGTGTTGGGATCTGACGACCAAACTGGCACAACCTCACACAACCCTACTTCATTGAGCGCCGTTGCTGATGAAGCGTGTGTAGGAGCCGGACAATACTAAATACTCATCCTACTTGGTTGATATGATGTGTACAAAAATACATTTGAGAGAGTTAGTTCTGAAAATGTATTGCGAGAGATCGGCTGGTACCTGGTGCTGGGAATTTGGTTTCATCAGTACCGCTAAGCTGCGGTGGACGACGGAGGTCCTTCGTAGCTTAGTAGGAAAGCACCTGTCATGCGAACTGGGGTCGTGGATCAAACCCCACCGAAGGGGCGGTTACCTCCAATACCTTTTCCGAACTAAATCTATCACATGTTGTACATATGCATAATCAAGTTTCAGACATAGTAATTAATTTCCACCCGGGTGGCTTAATACCCGGCATATAGGCAATTAACTTTGAATGTACTGACCTCGAGTGGTGATCTTTCTTCGCGTGTGTGGTCGAGGCGGGATCTGACGACCAACTGGCATCAACTCACACAACCCTACTTCATTGAGCGCCGTTGCTGATGAAGGAAGTGTGTAGGAGCCGGACAATACTAAATACTCATCCTACTTGGTTGACATGATGTACAAAAATACAGTCGAGAGGGTTAGTTCTGAAAATGTATTGCGAGAGATCGGCTGGTACCTGGTGCTGGGAATTTGGTTTCATCAGTACCCGCTAAGCTGCGGTGGACGACGGAGGTCCTTCGTAGCTTAGTAGGGAAAGCACCTGTCATGCGAACTGGGGTCGTGGGATCAAACCCCACCGAAGGGGCGGTTACCCTCCAATACCTTTTCCGAACTAAATCTATCACATGTTGTACATATGCATAATCAAGTTTCAGACATAGTATTTTTTTCAACCAATTACTCCCCTAAACGCACCTTCTGACTGCCATTCCCGGAAAATGGCAATTACTAAAAGCAATCCCTGCCACTGTTTATTTTTCGCCTTTTGCAAAATCCAAACCAGCTTTTTGACGTACCAATGAAACAGATCTCAAAATGATGTTTGGAAGAGTGTTTCATCAAATTTTCACGGTAGGTAATCATTCAATGTTGAATAAGCATAACGATTATGAAAAATTGATGAAAGATACGTTTAAATTTTTGTATTCTGCTCGTTTTATATTGCTCCGCATTTTCAACCCGTCGGGGCAAATAGAAATGCGTGGTGCGGGGCAAGTTGAAACAACGATTCAATACGTCACTCTAGCAATTTATATTTCCAGAATTCACTACAGTCCGTAAATACATTCGGAAAACAAAAATCAACAGAAAGGTTCAAAATTCTGTAAATTAATTTTAATAAATTTCCGCTCATCTTGTCATGAATGCAACCTTTCTACAATCTTCACTAAAAAATAAAATGAAAAGGGGCCATGTTTAAGCTGCACGGTCTAGTTTTGAGAATCTTAATCTACTTTACCTTGCTGTGAGCACTGGCTCTCAAAAAATAAAACATAGAACATGTAAACATTTCATTAACTCCATCTTTCACTTCCCCAGCCCCTTTCTCCAATCGAAAGTCTATGAGAGATACGCTGGTTAATTAATGTGGATTTATGAAGAATCCACAGTAGTAGTAGTAGTAAAATTCTTCTTTATTGTTTCATTTTCTGTTCTACAATTATTTTTTACATGTACAGTGCTCGGCCGGCTTGGCCCTCCAACTTCAATTTTAAATTTTTATGTTTACATTGTTATTTAAGTGTTAATATGATATATCATGACGGCCTTTAGGAGGCGCTGGTGTGTTTTTTAAATTTGATAACCTAACTACTATGTACACTAATATTTACAATAAGAAATTTGATAACCTAGATTGGAACTAGCGCCCTAATTGGAGCCTGATCCGAATGCAAGCAACGGACCCTAAACTTTTCTTTACACTCACCAAAGCGTTCATGTAAGGTTTTTATTCCGGCCAGACGGTGGACCTCGGATGTTCTTGTCCTGGGAGGTGTTGAGGATCATCCTCAGGAATTTGTTTTGGACCCGTTGAAGTTTGAGGTGGTGGGTTTTAGCGCAGCTCTCCCAGACCGGCATGCCATATTCGATCACAGGGAGGATGATTTGCTTGTAGACAGCAAGCTTATTTTCAGGGACAATGACGACCGGCGGTTGATCAAAGGGTACAGTAGTTTCAACAAGACGTTACACATTGTCACCGTTTTGTCAACCTGTTGCCTGAAAAAAAGCTTGCTGTCGAGGGTCAAGCCAAGGTAGTCGGCCTCATTGGCCCATTCCACGGTCGTGCCATTGAGGATGATTTTACAGTCCCCAGGCAGAACAAGTTTAGGGGATTTGGAGTGGGGGAAAATGATGACCTGGGTCTTCGCCGCGTTGATACAGATCTTCCAGCTGGTGGGGTACTCTGTCAGGGCATCCAGGCCTCGTTGGAGTTTTGCCACTAGCGCTCTGATCACTCTACCGTTGTAGACGATGGATGTGTCATCTGCGAACAGAGACAGAATGCCGCCTTCTGGAGGTTCTGGCATGTCGGAGGTGAACAGATTGAAAAGCAGGGGCCCGAGGATACTGCCCTGGGGAACGCCTGCGACGATGTTGTGCGCATTGGAACTCGCTCCGCTGATTGAGACCCGGAATGTCCTTGCCGACAGGTAATTGTTGATGATTTTCACCAGGTAGCTGGGAAGATTGTAGCGTTGTAGTTTGTACACCAGGCCATCATGCCATACATTGTCAAATGCCTTCTCGACATCGAGTAAGGCCATGGCGGATGTTTTCGAGACAAACTTGTTCCGTCTGAGGACGTTGGTAACTCGGGTCAGTTGGTGTACAGTTGACCGACCGCGTCGGAAACCAAACTATTCCTCGAGCAAGATGTTGAGATTTTCGGCAGACTCAAGTAACCGATGATGAATAGCTTTTTCGAATAGCTTGGATAACCCTGAGAGAAGGCTGATGGGTCGATAACTTTTGGGGGAGGAAGGATCCTTCCCAGGCTTCCGGATGGGGATGACTTTCGCTGACTTCCAGGACGATGGGAAGTAGCTAAGCCGGAGACACTGATTAAAGATCAGCGAGAGGTGCTCAAAGAACGGAGCACTCATGTGTTTGAGCTCGAGATTCAGGATGCTGTCGAAGCCTGGGGCCTTCATGTTCTTCGACGATTTGATATAGGCCGTCAATTCGTCAGCTGAGATCTCCAACTCCTCCGAGAAGTCGTTGGGAATCAAATGGATGTTGTTAGCATGCTCGTTGACGGCTGCTTCGTGTGGACTGACGATGTTCTGCCCAAGATTGTGTGAGCTGACGAAGTGACGACCTATTTCAGCGACCTTCTCTGCAGGAGTTATCAAGCGATCCTTAGAGCCATTATTGTCTAGTGGGATCAAAGGTGGAATGGGCCGAGGCTTGGATTTTAGAATTTTGGTCATTTTCCAGAACGGCTTAGCATAATCTGGGAGAGTGCGGATCTTATTCGAGAAGTCGTTATTTTTGAGGTCCACCATTCTGGCCTTGATAATTTTTGTGATTCGATTGCAACGTGCCTTAAGCTCAGGCAGTCCAGTACGCTGAAACTGCCTGCGAGTGACATTCCGCAATCGAATCAAATCTTTGGTGAGTGTATCGATGTTTAAGGAGTTGCTTACCTGCCGAGCCGTCGGTACGTGTTGCTCTCGGGCCGCCGTGATCGCCTCCTCGATAGCGCACAGCTGGCGGTCGATACTTTCCGGCGTCTCCGGACGCACCTCGTAGTCGACAGTGTTATCGACGCACTGCTGGAAACGCTGCCAGTTCACTCGGTGGTAGTTCCGCCGTAACTGCTGGTGCCGATTGACCGAGGAGCCCAGCTCCGCCACCACTGGATAGTGATCCGAACTGAGCTCCTGGTATACAACCGGCTGCGAGACGTGGTCACTCAGGTTTGTTACGTAGAGGTCGAGCGTTGCGTGGGCACCGGACCGACTCAGCCGAGTGGGGGAATCCGGGCTCAGGATCGTGTAGTGGCCTTCCTCCATGTCGTTGCTCCAGATGGTGCCGTTTCGATTGCCGCGACTGTTGCCCCAGGCTTGATGTTTGGCATTCAAGTCGCCGGCAATGATATACTGGCCTTGCCTCCGCGTCAGCTTGACGATGTCCCTCCGAAGGGCAGCCGATGATCCATCGCCGGCTTTGGCTTGCGTTGGACAGTACGCCGCGATGAGCGCGATTGTGCCGACCGAAGTGGTGATTTCGACACCGATGGCCTCAATGACACTGAGCTGGAAACTTGGAAGCAGACGACAGTTGATGTTGTAGCGAAGAGCGATGGCCACACCACCTCCCCTGGTCGGCCGGTCGAGTCGCACGATGCGGAAGTCCGAGATGTTGATGTTCACCTCCGGTTTTAGGTGCGTTTCGGTGATGAACGCCACGTCTACCCAAGCAGCACAATCGAAGCAAATTTGGTTGCCGCGACTTAATTGTGACTGAATCTGGTCATATAGAAGTTGCAGCGATCTATTTGAAACATGTGTGCTGCTCGGGTATTTCCTTCTCCTCAAGGAAATCCTTCAGCTCGATTGTTTTGCTCTTTAGCGAGCAAGCGTTCCAGTTGACCAGGCCCACCCTAGCAGCCATTTTCAATGATGAACATGCCAAGTGTGAAGACCTGGTCGAATCGGGTTTTGCAGCCGCGCAGTCGAGTGGCGAGCTGCGCGAAGATCGGCATCAGTTGCTCCGGAGTGTACAGCGGGGCAGATTCTTCCGGTGGGACGGCTTCGTTCTCCGACTGCCGACGGAACCCAGGAGGAGGAAGCGGGGCCATTCGCTGGTGGATGGTGCCGTTGGTGCTGGAGCTTGGACCGATGCAGCTGCCGCTGCCAGTCGCTTGTGCGGCTGTAGCGGTGGGAGTATTGGAATCACACGACGGGGAGCCAGGATAGCTGGAAAGTTCACCTCGTTGATTACAGGAACACGGTTCTGCTTCGGAATGGTCCTGGTGGAAGCCTTCTTCCGGATTTCCAGGAACTCGGCTCGCTTTGGGCAGCCCTTTGTGGTGGCCCGATGTTTGTCGCCACAGTTGGCGCATTTGGGATCGTCCACCTCCATTTTGTCGCACTCGTCAGTCGGATGGGGTTCGCCACACTTGTTGCAGCGCGGCTTCATGCGGCAGTTCCTGGTGCCGTGCCCGAAATTGAAGCAGTTGGTGCATTGTGTGACATCGCGGTGCACTGGCCGATATCGCTCCCAGTCAACGACGGTGTAATTTATAACGCCAACCAGCTTCAGGTCCTTCCAGGTAGTGGAACCGTGCTCCAGATGGATCAGGTAAAGCTGGTCGCGATATTTCCTCGCCTTGTCGTGACGAGCGATCTTGTGGACGGCTACTGGCTTCAGTCCGCAACTTTCAAGCTCTGCTTGGAGCTCTTCCTCCTTCATGTCGTGAAGTCCTCGCAGCAAGGCCTTGAGCGGCTTCGTGCCGGGGTGGTCATGAGTGTAGTACTCATACTTGTGGACCCGAGGAACTCCACGACGGATTGATGATGGTCCCTGTTGGCCGGCATCACTTTCACGCCCTCGCTGCAGAGCCGAAAAGTACATTTCAGCCCCTTAGCGATCAGCTGGCGAATTTTTGGTCGTAAATCCGGCGGATCGCCCTTCACAAACACGGGCGGGCACTTCTCCTTCCGCTCCGGTTGCACCTGCGGCAGCTGCGATTGCTGCTTCTTCCTCTTCTTCGGCGGATTGCCGGCGTCATCAAGCGGCAACGGCGAGAACACGTTGCTCTGCAAAAGCTGCTTGGAGGGGTTACCCGCGCCTCCAAGAGCAGTGCGCTTAGGCACTTTTCCAGCGACCGAATCGGCCACCGAGTCTCCCATGACGGGTCCGGGAGAAAATAACGCCAACGCGACAAGCGAAAACGTAAACAGCGAAAGAACGAGAAAAAAAACACTTCGAAAAAATGCGCGAGCAAAAAACACGTCCGTAGAATCCACAGCCGAATTAATTAAGCGTACAATTCAAAGAATGAGTATAGAATATAAAAATCTGGAATGTGACTTTTATGCGAGTAAATATCAAGATGAGACAACACAAGTGGGATTTGATTTTCAAATTTCTAGAACAAAACCTACTTTTCTATTAGGGTTTTAGGAGACAATTTTAAGCTAATTTCTGATATCAAAATCATGGGACTCTTATGTGAATCTTGGCAGTATAGTCACCTTTACAACCTCGTGCATCTTGAGTCACACTGAGTACATATATTTTGTTTTTGATACGGTACAGTTAGCTCATGTCTGTATATAGCGCAGTGTTTCAACTTGCCCCGATACGCGGGGCAAGGTGAAACGATGCATATAAAAAAAAATCAGTGTGCAAAACATTTATGTAAAAGTTTGGTAAGGTTGCCTATATTGTATGTATAATCTTTGGCCCGAACTAGCAAACACCGCAAAAGGATTCAAAATTTATCAAAGGGTGATTTTTCAAAGTTCAACTTTGAAAAAAAAACCGTTTCAACTTGCCTCGGTGTACCTTAAATAAGATGAATATGGAAATGGTGTGTGAAGTGGGAAATAATTCCCTTATAAGCAAGTAATAATCGCATGAAAATTTCAAGGCATGGAACGTTAATGCAATTTAACTACTTACAATCATCGCTTAATTGTAGGCTAGTGGTTAATTTTTCTGGGCAAATTTATAACATCATTGTGGTGGATGTGATTTAGATTGTAAAAAAAAATTAGAACAGTAATTTAAATTTCTTATCGTTCTCTTATATTTGGTACAGTTTTGATAAATAATAAGTATATTTTGTTTTAAGTGTAGTCGATCAAACAGTTTCATCGAATGTTGTGAAAAATGACAGCTTGAACCGTTTGTTCGTTTTGCCGAAAGCTTCGACGAAAACGAAGGAGGCCGACCAGAGCGTGCGAGAAAGCTTTCATCGTTCTTCTTGCGACAGATCTTGGCGACGATAGACGCACGTGTGCTGAGTGGTTTCCACTCAGCATAGTTTTTAGTTCGGCCGATTCAATTCGTTGTTTCGGCTGGTTTCAAATTTTAGTTTGGTTACCACATGGCGCAGTTGGTAAGTATGAATTAAAGTAACAGAAAACTGAAATTCCTATTCCGGAGCGACAGGTCTCCGTGATGTGTTTTTTTTTATGTATCATAGAGCGACAGGTCTCCGATGGTTAGTGCCAGAGCGACAGGTCTCTGAGGCAACATTTTTGTTCGATGGGAGCGATGGCTCTTCATGATGTTTTTTGTTTTATGCCGGAGCGACAGGTCTCCGAGGATGAATTTCGGAGCGGCAGGTCTCTGAAAAAAAATTGGTTGTTCGATTAGAGCGACAGGTCTCTGAGGCAACATTTTTGTTCGATGGGAGCGATGGCTCTTCATGATGTTTTTTGGTTTATGCCGGAGCGACAGGTCTCTGAGGATGAATTTCGGAGCGGCAGGTCTCTGAAGAAATTTAGTTGTTCGATTGGAGCGACAGGTTTCAATTTCCGGATGGTTAGAATTCATTGTTGAAGCGACAGTTTTCCGGGGAATAATACCGAGTGAAGTTATAGGCAAATCAATGAACTTTCTTATACGTACATACATCGAGGCGACAGATTTGCAGGGTTGTTTTCAAAGCGCCAGGTATCTGATGTTTGAATATGTTTGAGCTCATATATTGGATTGGATAGATTTTGAATTGGATTGGATTGGATTTGGATTGGTTTTAGAACTGAATATGGATTTGATTGGATTTGTATTGTATATGGATTTAGATTAAATATGAATTAAATTTGGAGTCGTATTCGATTTGGATAGATTTCAGATATGGTTTGGATTGGATTCGGATTGGATTTTGAAATAAATTTGGACTGAATTTGGATTCGTATTCGATTTGGATTGGATTCGTATATAATTTGGATTGAATTCGGATTGGGGTTTCGAATGAATTTGGATTGATTTTGAATTGGATCTGGATTGTTTTTTTGGACTGGATTGGATTTGAAATGAGTTAAATTTGGATTTGTTTTTGGAATATCATTAGATTGGATTTGCAGTGGATTTGAATTGGATTTTTGACTGGATTCAGATTTAATTTGGATTGTAAACGGACTCTAGGAATTCATTGTTGAAGTGATAGTTTTTCGGCGAATAATACCGAGTGAAGCTATATGCAAATCAATGAACTTTCTTATGAGTACATATATAGAGGCGACAGATTTGCATTATGTTTGAGCTCCTATATTGGATTGGATTGATTTTGAATTGGATTTGGAATTTGGAATTCAGTTTAGATTGGTTTTAGAACTGAATTTGGATTTGATTGGATTTGTATTGAAATGGATTTGTATTGTATTTGGATTTAGATTAAATGTGGATTAAATTTGCATTGGATTTGGACTGAATTTGGAGTCGTATTGGATTTGGATTGGATTCGGATATGATTTGGATTGAATTCGGATTGGTTTTAGGGATGAATTTGGACTGAATTTGAATTCGTATTCGATTTGGATTGGATTCGGATATAATTTGGATTGAATTCGGATTGGTTTTTCGAATGAATTTGGATTGATTTTGAATTGGATTTGGATTGGTTTTCGGACTGGATTGGATTTGAAATGGATTACATTTGGATTTGTTTTTGGAAGATATTTGAGTTGGATTGATTTGCAGTGGATTTGAATTGAGTTGTATTTGGCAATGTGCTAAATTTGGATTTGTTTTTGGAATATATTTAGATTAGATTTAAGTTGGATTGGATTTGATTTGGATTGGGTTTTGGACTGGATTTGGATTGAATTTAATTTAAATTAGATTGGATTTGGACTGAATTGGTCGGATTTAAATTCGATAAGGATTGGATTTGGATTGATTTTTGAATGGATTTGGATTGTATTTGGACTAGATTTGTATGGTATTTAGATTTGAGTCAGATTGGATTTGATTAATTTTTTGAAAGGATTTGGATTGCAAGTGGATTGCATTTTGATGGGATTTGGCTTGGATTTGAATAAGATTTAGATTTGGAATTTATTTGAATTGAATGTGGATTGGATTTGATTTGGTTCAATCATGAAAGTTAAACTTTGTGTTTCAACATTTGCATGAGAGTACAGAAGAAAGCGAATGTGGTGGATGTGATTTAGATTGTAAAAAAAATTAGAACAGTAATTTAAATTTCTTATCGTTCTCTTATATTTGGTACAGTTTTGATAAATAATAAGTATATTTTGTTTTAAGTGTAGTCGATCAAACAGTTTCATCGAATGTTGTAGAAAATGACAGCTTGAACCGTTTGTTCGTTTTGCCGAAAGCTTCGACGAAAACGAAGGAGGCCGACCAGAGCGTGCGAGAAAGCTTTCATCGTTCTTCTTGCGACAGATCTTGGCGACGATAGACGCACGTGTGCTGAGTGGTTTCCACTCAGCATAGTTTTTAGTTCGGCCGATTCAATTCGTTGTTTCGGCTGGTTTCAAATTTTAGTTTGGTTACCACAATCATCACTTCTTCAGGTTCCCGATAAAGCAAATAAATAAAAAAAATGTAAGAGCAAACCTCTGAAGAGCCTATAGTAAGTAAGATAAAGTAGAACTGTAAAAAAAATATAACTTTTTGGCGGTATCAATTGATATCGATATTTTGGAAAAGATCGATAAAAATTTTCCGTGTTTTAACTTTTGATTAATTTAAAAATCTTCATGAAATGGCATCGATCGCTATCGACGATTGATATGAAAACCTTTAAAGATCTATATGAAGAATTTTGAAGAAAATTGAAGAAATGGTTGGTCGGGACATACTCACAGGGCTGGTAAGGGATTATAAACATCGTACACATAACATTAGACTACAGTGACTATAATAACAGTGTCGTCAAGTGTCAGAATTGGAACAGAATCGTAGGTCAGTTCCATACAAATGCGCGTTCGAAACGAGCAGGAGACCTGTCAAACGTGGCACATGACGTTACTCTTCTTAAAGGACTCTACATTAGACTTGTCCAACATTCAGCACTCCTCCTCGAGGTTTATCATCATTAGCAGATATCACAAAGTCCACAAAGTATTACTTCACAAAGTCAAACAAAGTTCTACATCAGGTATCAGAACGTCGGCTCCAGAACGTGCCGTTCACCTCAATTTGGGAGATTTGTGCTGCGTCGTCAGCCCCTGCTTCGCCTTCTTCACCACTTGGTCTTCGTCGCTCACGACTCATCCAGCACACAGCATCGGGTTTCTTCTCAATATTCGTCCACACAGTCATAAAAATCGGTTTCTTCCTCTTGGCGCTCGCCCAAGCGAACGCCCATTGCTATCTTTGCTTTGCATTTGCACGCCTGTACGCCAACTTCGCTTCCTTTCTTCTGCAACTCTCAAGGCATACAGTCCTCCACGAAGTCCTGCAACGACTTCCACTCTTCTTCCGAGGCTAATTATTTCGCACTTAGCTTTGTTAAAGTTCACACTCAGTCCTTTCTGGGCAAACTTCCGGACCGAAATCAAACCACTGTCCAATCCCGGAACGTATAACACCTCTCTCATCACTACCTCGTTCACTTCGCCGTTGCCATCGATACACTTCAGCATGCCTTCGCCTACTCCGGCAGATTTCACGGTGGAACCATCCGCCAACGTCAAATCTCGCTTCACATTCACGTCGATTTTGCTGAAGAATGCCCGGTCACTGGTCATATGGCTCGAACAGCCACTGTCCACGTACCAGTTCCCATGCTGCCGATTGCCTCCCACGCCGAAACAAATTCGGGGGTCCCTCTTCGCTGCCGTTTTCGCTTCCGGCTCCCGCAGCATCGAGTAATTTATCCGGATGTGCCCCGGTTTTCGGCATTGGTAACAAATTCGTTCCCTCGCACGTTCACTTCTTCTTCTTCTTCTTCTTCTGTGCACACTCAATGCTCGGTCCTTACACTCACGGGTCATTCCTGCACGCTTCTTCGTCCGTCGGTGGTACTCGTCCATCAGCCGCTGTTTCACAAACTCGATCGTCTGGTCCGCGTCTGGCCGGCTCTCCAACGCCGTCACCAGACCGTCGTATGACTCCGGCAAACTCCGGTAGATCATCGCGACCTGCAGCGAACTTTCGATCTTTTGACCGGCACACGATAGTCTATCAAACAGCTCTTCGGTGGCGAACAGGTGTGCTTCCATATCCGCACCTTCTTCGTAAGTAAAACTACACAGCTTCTTCAGAAGCGACACTCGCGACGTATCCGTAGCCTTTTCGTGGTACTTCTTCAGTCTCTTCCACACTTCAACCGCCGATTTGGCGTCATTCACTAACGGCAACTGATTATCTTCGACGTTAAGAATAATCATTGCCCTCGCCTTCTGATCTTCTTTCGACCATCTCGCAGTCTCTGGCTCCGGTTTCTTCTCATTCACCGTATGCCACAGGTCGACACTGATCAGAAGCATTTCAATTTTTATTTTCCACGTTTGGTAATTCTTATTACCCAAACGCGCGATCGAAACTTTTTCAGCCATTTTGAAATCGTTCGTTTTCTGATGACGCACACTGTAATCCCGTACACACACGAAGTCGGTACACAACAATGTCTTCGATCACCACCGGCTACAGTTACAGCTCGTTGCACAAAATGGTTCTCAGTCCGCACTAATTGCTTCCGAATCCAGCTTCGATGGAACAAAACACAGCTGATGGCAATCCGGGCACTAACCACCTCTCGGTAATTGTTGGAATATCAGGCAGTGTGCGACGCTTCGCTGTAGATCGAAGATGGATAAGAAGCGGGCGCCGGTTAGTTGAAGTTGCTCTTTGGTATAGATTAAGGAAGTTTGTTATGGATTATTGTATATACCTATTGTTGAATGAAGAGAACTGCAGCTGCTGGCAGAATTATCAGTCAGTAGCCTGCCGTGGTGTAGAGAGGGAACTCTAGTTGTTATTCTTTGTGAGGGGGTTCTCTTATCTGGCCAACAGTAATCACTTTTTACCATGTACAATGTTCTCAGCTGCTTTAACCACCCACTGCAGCACAGTCTAATGCAACGTACACACCAGTCAAGCAGTTTGACGAACATTGACTCCGCCCCCAAGAAAACGCTTTGTTTGAACGTGTGTGAAGTTGTTCGAACAACCATTTGACAGTTGGCGGCTCGGTTGGAAAAAATTAAAACGGTTTGATTTTGGTTTGAGTTGTCGGGGGCGGAGTCAAGGTTCTCCGAACATGTTTGACCATTTGTAGTGAAGTTGCACAAACCCCCATATATTTTTTGATGGTTGGTGCTCAAGTTGGCGCTTCGGTCGTTCGTGTGTCATATTGTTGGCCGAATAAATTGATTGTTCGTGTCGCTGTTGGTAAATCTTGATGGATGTTTGAATACACGAGAGGTGGAGTCAATGTTGGTCAAACTGCTTGACCGTGTGTACGTTCCATAACGAGTGGAACAAATTTGCTCCCACCGAACGACAAGCACAAAGGGTAGCGTCCGCGGGAAAACTTTCACACTCCGGGTCTATTTTCTCAGCGAAATCCACCATTTTCTCCACTATCACTGCACTGCAAAAATTCCACACATTTTTATTGGCAAAAATCCATTAATTTAATTCATGATTCTAATTAGTCCACACATAACCACTCTCCACGCGAAGTACAAATATAATCTATAATCAAATAGAATGTATGTGTGGTCCCTAATATGCAGTTATTGAATTTATGTGTGGGTACAAATTGCATATATTTGGGTCACCAAATTGCAAAAATTTATGTGTGCGACAAATATATTCAATATAAAGAATTTTCTCGGTGTGGGCCAATAACCTGTGGGAAGTTATCACGGAGGCTTCCCACAGTACACAGCGGAAGCGGCACAACTCCCGGCGGGGTATTTCGGACGCGTAAAGTGGACGAGAAAACACAAGCGATTCGCTCTCCGCGGTGGTCGTTTATTTCAAGACAAAATTTTCAAAACGACTTATCTGCTTTTGTAAACAAAGATTCAAACGACGATTTGACGAATCTGATAGCTCTCCCACGCAAACCAACACCATCAACAGGTAGCGGAATCCTTCCCCTACCTATTGATGGTGTTGGTTTGCGTGGGTGAGCTATCAGATTCGTCAAATCGTCGTTTGAATCTTTGTTTACAAAAGCAGATAAGTCGTTTTGAAAATTTTGTCTTGATTTATTTCTATTTAGGCTGTGAACCATTCCACCGATCCGTTTAACTTTTTGTTAAAATTTGATTTTGTTGGATGATTATTTTCCTATCGTAGTTAAAATTTTGCCCTGAAGCCGACCCATTTGCGATTTGACAGAGTGATAGTTATTCGGAACAAAATGAATTTGGCGCCAATTTTCTCGCTAGCAAAGTTTAACTATCGAACTGTCAAATCTAACCTTGCTCCGGAGCAGGGTTATTTTTAACCACGGAGAAATAACCATCGAACTGTCAAACTTTAACTAAAAGTTAAACGAATCGGTGGAATGGTTCACAGCCTTAATGTCATCAGTAGATTAATCATGCGATTTTTTTGATTTTCATCAGTCGATTTAGTCGGCTTGATTGCTATTTGCCCAAGACTACGTTAGCCGATTAATCCACCAACTGAGTTGATTCAAATATATTGATTAAGTTGGCCGATTAAATGTATCGATTAATCGCTAAGGCTTTGGTCCAATTCGCGAATTAAAATCAAATTAAACTTAAAAATGACAGTTCAATAATTTCCAAATAACCATGCCCGCAGAGAAAGCTTACTTTTGACAGATGTTGAATCATTTTTGATAGATGTTTTGTTGTTCTTGCTGGGTAGCACCAGCCATTCTTATGAGCGGGGGATTTCATAATTTCTGAACTCTAGACCAACATTTGAAAAGGGCGTAACAGCCAAAATTTATTCCTTCTGATTCTTCGTCTATCCAGCATTTTACGTGCGCTAATGGCCGCCACAATTTATCTCACGTTCTGGTGGGGTGCAATCGATTTGACGTTTGGCTTGTGTCGTTTGACATCGCAGCAATCATCATCATCGTGATTCAATCATTTTGATGATGGAAACTTATCGTTTTTGTGTCAAACGACACAAGCCAAACTTCAAACTGTTTCCACCCTACCAAAAACTGAGCTTGATTGTGGCGGCCATTAGCGCTCGTAAAATGCTGGATATATATAGCGATATATGTGGACAAACAATCAGAAGGAATACATTTTGGCTGTTACGCCCTTTTCAAATGTTGGTCTAGAACTGTCACTTTTAAGTTGAATTTGATTTTAATTCCCGAATCGGACCAAAGCCTAAACCGCCCTACACGGATAACTTCGTAAACTCATTTATGAGTAAAAATTTAACCATTTCTGGATCTTGTATTGAGCTGTCAGAAAATGGGGAAAATTTGACAACTTCAAGTGGGTGAAAAAACACCCATTTTGGGAATATTGACCGACATTAAAAACGTTTATTTGTAAACCCATAAATGGGTGAAAAAATACTTGTGAATTTTCGTATCGTATACGCTCTGCCATCAGTTGCATGTTGCGACATTGTAGAAGCTCAAAAAATCTTTGTGACCTGATAACCGCGGGAACCACGGATAAGCTTAAACGTAAGTAATTAAAATCTTTTTCAATTTAATATCATAAATCTTTACATTGTTTTTTGATTTATCAGGATCGAAACAGATGGAAGCAAGGATGAAAGCGAGAAGTACATCTTCAACCATACCACGATGAGAGATGTCTGGATTTTAATTAATAATATTGTATTTATAAACACATACATAATGTATAACAAAATAAATTAACAAGCTTGGGCATTTTATTTGTTATATTCTTCTTTAAACTGCAGAAAGTCCTGTTTTTATTATTTTCCATTCTAGCGCCATTCTCAAAAATGAGTGTTTTTTACCCATTTTCAAGAGAAATCGTTTTCTAAAAATGGGTAAAAATGCTACATTTTTTGACATATATTGCGTTTACTCATTTATGAGTAAAATGTGGTTTACTCATTAAATGAGTAGATCCACTTATTCCCGAAAATGCGTGAAAATTTACTCTTTAATGAGTTTACGAGGTTATCCGTGTACAGGGTTGTAAATATTCGGCAGCACTGGATGAAGGTGATGTTTTTTTATATCATTTTTTTATTTTCTTCCTGCTTTGAAATCAACCTCACATTCCCGGAGAGGCAGAAAAGTAAACAACAGAACTCACATCACCCACAGCGCCGCGAAGATGAAATTTACCACAGCAAAATGTACACATTCACCCAGCAAATTGAAAAAATTCACCACACGTTATAGATGACTTTACCCATTAATGGGTACTGTGTTATTGTTGATATTATTCCCACCGTGAAAAATTCACCCATTTTCTTGAAGTGCCACTACCCATTTTAATGAGTAGTGGCGCTTTTTGAAGAAAATGGGTGAATTTTTCACGGTGGGAATAATATCAACAATAACACAGTACCCATTAATGGGTAAAGTCATCTTACCGTGCACGCGTTTAAATGGGCCACTCACAGTCATACGGTAAGGCGCGAACTGAGCAGCATGTCAGAGCGACTTGTGAGTGGATGAATGCGAAATTGAATAGTCGGTGTTGGAAATGATTTTTCGGCTGCACCCAGTCGCATTCACTACGGCGGCGATGAAGGCGACAGCAGATTTTACTGAGATCCATGTTTTTCACTGCATTGACTGTGAAATATTTCTACCCTGTCGCCCTATAAAGCTCTCATAAGCGTCTGTGCAACAAACAACCGATTATAAATACTATAAACAGCTATAAACTATAGTCGGATGCAAAGTAGGCCGATCCAACCGACGAAAACCAACTAAGTCGAGGGGCACGGCTAAAAGGAATGCCTAGAGATGTCGCAAATTGAATTGCTGCTTACCGTTTTTAATTGCTTTTATAATTTTTGAGAAGAGTTTTGAAAACTTCTTCGTATGGTTTCCCGCGGAGATTTATTCGATTATCGTCTTTCTGCTTCTACTTCTTGATGCGACATCAAAGCGCCAATTTGAAATACACAGCAAAAAATAATGTAATATCCATCGACATAATCGAAGCAATGTACTAAATTTTCGATGTAACGTCGGAATTTGAATGCATATTATCATCCACTTCGTTGTAATATTACATCAGCTGGATATTACACTGAAATCAGATTCACCAAGTTCCATTGCATTGCAGCTGTGTAATATTCAAATGTTGAAATGGTGAATATTATTGTGCTTCCAGTTGAAAACCGAAGTGAGCTCTCGCGACGATTGAGTTTTTCCTTATTTCCTGATGTCGCAACTGCATCGCGACTAGTGCGCATCTATGCCACCGCCGTGCGCCATGATTCGCACTGGTCGCGACGTAGTTGCGACAAAAGGAAACGGGAGAAAACTCAATTGTCGCGGGAGCTCACTTCGGTTTTCAACTGGAAGTACAATACATAGAATTAGATGCAACCAGTTGATTCTAATAATTTTGTGTCATATTACACAAATTAAATGTAATATTGTGTTCGATGATGATATAATATTCAATCCAGCAACACTTCTCATTTTTCGTTTCTGCACTTTGAGGAACCGAAAGGTTCCATTTTGTTTCTGAAATTTTTGTTCGGTAGCAGAACAAAATTGTTTATATTATTGAAAAAAAATTGTTTATTTTATTGAAATTAAAGACACTGTAGCGTCTTTAATTGAAAACACTAATAGTAGTGAGTTTTTAAAAGCCCTTTGTGATATTTTCTGAAAAATGGGTAAGTATATTTTGGATATTTTGTGAATTTTGTATTTGGCAATGACATCTAACTTCCATTAACATCCTGTAGATCGAGATCGTATATTTGCGTCTGATCCTGTTTTACACCAATCCTTCCACCCGAGAAAAAGGAATCCACAGACAATAGTGCACATGAGAATTTGTAGCGCATCAGCTATTCCCGTTCAGGCGACTTAAAACCGTAAAACTACGCACAAGCTTCCGGACAAGGATTCAGAATTGGAGGAAGGTAAACCAGACATTGATCCACTACCTGCCAAACAACCTGTGGTCTCCCAAAAACACAGTAACTCAGGAAGAGGTCGTAGATGACGGGGAAACGCAAGAAACCGACAACAGTAAACTGACGATGGAAAGCAGATACATCCTAGGCGGCCGTAACGTTCATCGGGCTGACAATCCCGCGACAAGCTCGTTGATGGTACGTGGGCTATATTTCGTTCGATGTCACCCAGCAGTTAGGGGCCGTACATTAATTACGTAAGCATTTTTTTCGGGGTTTTTCAACCCCCCTCCCCCCCATGTAAGATTTCTCCCATACAAATTATTTTTTATTTATATGGAGCGTAAGAAACTGGCAGACCCCCCCTCCCCCCCTAAGTGCTTACGTAATTAGTGTACGACCCCTTAACGAGTACCCGCCCGGTTCTGGCCTGCCAAATCAATCTGAAGCAATGGCATTCGATAACATCAACTTCAAAGGGCAAAGTTTGAAGATTAGACCGCACGATTACCAGCTCATCCCTGCAGGGATGCCGAGGCATGACCCACTCCGCTCTGTCAGCCTTATCACGTGAGTACCCACTTTTTGGTGCAACAGGGTTGATTTCGTTGCAAATATTAAATAAACGTCGTTTAAATCGGCAAAAAAAAATTGATGAAAGGGGATTCAATGGATCCGGTTTGACAAGAAGGAATAGATTAAGTATATCAAAGGCTGAAAATGGAATTATTCTATACTTATTTTCTCTTGAGATCCGGAACTTGAGTTGAGTTTCGTAATAGCTGAAAGAACTGAGATCACCCTTCAGGCGAGATGATGCTTTTTGCTCGTTTGTCTTCCCAATAACTACCGTTTGTTTTTGTGTTAGCTTTAGACTTTATGTAAATTGTATTTCCGCTTGATATATTGCTAAAATAGTTGCAGTTTAATGTAAATATTTATAATGTTTCTTTAATTTTAGCATCGTTCTGGATGTTCCGCTATTCAGCTGCTGTCTGCTAGCCAGGCGTTGTTCGAACCGCTTCTCATCGCAGAACAGAACCAATCGGGTTTTATGAGGTCGAGGCAAGGACATCAATCAACATATTTGCGTTTTTGGCATGGCACTCAAACTGAGAACCAGCGGTTATTATTTGACCGCTGTGCCAGTGGGGCACTTGGTATGTAAGACATATTTTTTTTATAAATAAGTTATTATTCTAGTTATTACTAGATCTATAGAATTGAATTGGCATATTTCGTTGAATTGACTGTGTTTTTTGGCATGATCACCTTGTATTTTATATTTTACCATTTTGGGATTCCGAAGAGCTTAAAAAATCCCCGAAAGAGGTTTCGCAAGGAATATTTTTAAAATTTTGTAAGGAATCCTGCGAGTTCAAAACGAATCCTATCGGGATACCGCAAAGAATTTTATTATAATTCCGAAAGTAATCCTTTCATAATATTTTTAGGATTCATAAAGCTAATCGTTCTTATATTTAGAAGCGAGTCCTTATTTAATTCCGAAAGGATTTCTTTCGGGATTTCGAATCCTTTCGGAAACGCATAAAGCTTTTGTTCGGAATCCCACAAGGATGCCGTTCGAAATCTCACAAGGATTCCGAAAAGAATGTCAGAAGGATACCGTTTAGAATCTCGAGAATTTCATTTAAAAAATAACAGAAACATAGAAGGATTCCCTTTCGAAATATGTATCAAACGAAATCAAAGGTTCTTGTCAGAATTTCAAAATTTTGAGAATTTTGTTTTCACCAGTGGTTTTCGTTCGTAACATGAGGAAAATTTATTTCAGAATCGTTGAAGGATTCCTATCGGAATCAAAGTATTAGATTCCGTTCGGAATCAAAGTAAGTATCGGAATCACAGCAAGACCCGCAGAAGATTTTAGTTAGGAATCCCAATAGGAAGCGGTTTGGAATTGCATTCTCTTACTTTGTAGGGGTGATCGGGGCAATATGGGCCACCTAAGAAAATCGTTCCGAAAAGCGTTGAAAAACTCAAAAAAACACCGTTCAAATGTACTTGTACTAGAGAATTTTACCTTTCATATTACGTCGATGAATGACGAAAAATGCGTTTGGAAATTGTTGGAATGCACTTTTGAAAATGTATTGATGTCAATGTGTGTTCCCGACTATACGGGGCAATATGAGCCACCATTTGGGGCAGTATGGGCCACCCTTCCAAAACCTTTATTTAGGCGAAAAAAGTATAGTAATATGGAAGAATATGATATTCCTACAACAGTTGTGAGTATTCCATACCAAATAAAATGAAAAAACTGCACAACAGCGGACTGAACTGATTTGCCACTCTTCACCGTTTGAACAGCCACATTTCAATTGGTCAATGGTCATTTTTTATGTTTCTATCGCAGTAATGCGCTGTTGTAATTTTTCCGTAATGAATCTTACATCTATATATATTAAAATGAGTTAGTCTGTGTTCGTATCCGCATAACTCGAAAACGGCTGGACGGATTTTCTTCATTCCTTCGGCAAATATTTTCGTTATCGTTTCCGACGGGTTTATATGATATTTCCTAATAAGAAAATCACGAGTTAGGTTGAGTAAATCGTGAAAAACTAAAATTAGGATTCGTATGGAAATTTCATATGGCCAGTTCACAAGGCAGTTCGCATTTACGCCTACTATGCAGGACAGGTTTATATGATATTTCCTAAAGGGAAAATTACGAATAAGGTTGAGTAAATCGTGAAATACTAAAATTAAGATTCATATGGAAATTTCGCATGGGCATTTACGCCTACTATGCAGGACAACGTCTGCCGGGTCGTCTTGTATTTGAATACTGAAATTTGAACTTGTTCGCATTTTAAGGCCTGATATCTTGTTATATGCAGGAATGCCCATATTGCCCCATAGAGACTGGTTTGGGAAAAAAAAGCTTTATGATAAATTCAGATTTGTATCAATATAAACATGTGTGCACAATATTCAATTTTAATATATCTTTTGATTGTGGTGTATTTTTAACCTGTATCTTAATCAGTTTTGTGTCGAAACCTTATTTATAAACTTGAAATCTTATAATAATTTTGCTTATGCAGCGAAAATTTACATTTTCAAGTGTATTTTCATGCTTGAATTGAATTTTAATGCGGTTTTCACGTTGATGCATATGTGGGGCTTCCTCTTAAAGATCATAAAACTTTTACATGATAAAACTTGTCAATAAGCTCAAAATGAGGGTGGCTTATATTGCCCCGTATGTTCATATTGCCCCTATCTTTCTAATGTTCTAGCAATCGCTAGAACTGGAAATTCCTGGAAGTCCCTTCAAGAAGTCCTTCGGAATTTCTTCCAAGAATTCATCCGGAAGTTTCTCCAGGAATTCTGCTGGAAGTTGCAACAGGAGTTCCTCTAAAAATTCCTTAAGGAACTGCTCTGTAAGTTCCTCCAAGAATTCCCCTGGAAGTTCCTGCAGGAATTACACCGAAAGTTTCTGCAGGAATTGCTCCGGAAGTTCCTCCAGAAATTCCTTCGAAAGTTCCTCTAGGAATTGCTTCGAAAGTTTTCGGAGGAACTCGTCGTCCAAGAAATACTCCGGAAGTTCTTCCGGGAATTCCTTCGGAAGTTCTTCCAGGAATTCCTCCGGAAATTCTTCTAGGGATTCCTCCAGAGATTCCTTCGAAAGTTCCTTCAGGAATTCCTCTGAAAGCTCCTACAGGAATTTTTCCGGAAGTTCCTCCGGAAATTTCATCAGAACTTCCTCCGGAAATTTCTTCAAAACTTTCTCCGGAAGTTCGTTCGTGAACTCCTCCGAAAGTTTCTCCAGGAATTCCTCCGGAAGTTCCTCCAGGAATTCCTCCGGAAGTTCCTCCGGAAATTCCATCAAAACTTCCTCCGGGAATTCCTTCTAAACTTCCTCCGGAAGTTCGTTCGAGAATTCCTCCGAAATTTTCTCCAGGTATTCCTCCGGAAGTTCCTCTAGGAATTCCACTGGAAGTTCCTCCAGGAATTCCTCCGGAAGTTCCTCCAGGAATTCCTCCGGAAGTTCCTCCAGGAATTCCTCCGGAAGTTCCTCCAGGAATTCCCCCGGAAGTTCCTCCAGGAATTCCCCCGGAAATTCCTCCAGGAATTCCTCCGGAAGTTCCTCCAGGAATTCCCCCGGAAGTTCCTCCAGGAATTCCTCCGGAAGTTCCTCCATGAATTCCTCCGAAAGTTTCTCCAGGAATTCTTCTGGAAATTCCTCCAGGAGTTCCTCCAGGAGCTCCTCCAGGATTTCCTCCAGGATTTCCTCCAGGAATTCCTCCGGAAGCTCCTACAGGATTTTTTCCTGAAATTCCATCAAAACTTCCTCCGGAAATTCCATCAAAACTTCCTCCGGAAATTCCTTCAAAATTTCCTCCGGAAGTTCGTTCGAGAATTCCTCCGAAAGTTTCTCTAGGAATTGGATCCCCACGAATTCCTTCGAAAGTTCCTCCAGGAATTCCTTCAAAAGTTCCTCTAGAAATTCCTCCGAAAGTTTCTCCAGGAAACACTCCGGAAGTTCTTCCGGGAATTTATCTTGAAGTTCCTCCAGGAATTCCTCCGGAAGTTCCTCCAGGAATTCCTCCGAAAGTTCCTCTAGAAATTCCTACGAAAGTTTCTCCAGTAAACACTCCGGAAGTTCTTCCGGGAATTTCTCTTGAAGTTCCTCCAGGAATTCCTCCGAAAGTTCCTCCAGGAATTCCACCCGGATGTCTGCCCAGTAATTCCTCAGGAATGTTCTTCTAGAAATGCCTTTAAAAGTTCCTCCAGGAATTCCTCCTTGATTTTCTAAAGAAACTCCTCCGAAAGTTCCTTCTAGAATTCGTTTGGGAGTTCCTTCAGAAATTTCTCCGGAAGTTACTCTAGGAATACTTCCGGAGGCTCTTCCAGGAATTTCTCCCAAAATTCTTTCAGTAGTTCTTCCGGAAGTTTTCCTAAAATTCCTCCTTACTCATCCAAGAATTTCTCCGGTAGCTTCTCTAAGAATTCTTCCGTTTGGTCTTCAGGAATTTCTCTGAAACTCCTCAAAATTTCCCTGAATTTTCTCCAGGATATCTTCCGAATGTTCGACCGGGAATTCTTCCGGAAGTTACTTCGAGAATTCCCTTGAAAATTCCTCCAGGAATCATTTCGGAAGTTCCTCTGGAAGCTCCTTCAGGTTTTCCTCCGGTATAACTTCAAACAATCTGTTGGTGTTCATAAACTTCCCTTCAAGCTATTTCAGAAATTTTTTTTGGGGCATTCCCCAAGCCCCCCCCCCCCCTGAAATAGGAGGAACTTCCGGAGATCCTTTGAGGAATTTCCAGAGGAATTCCTGGAAAAACTAAGCCCGTTAAAAATTCAGAGGGAATTTCTGGAGGGACTTTCTGGTGAATTCCTGAAGGACTTTGCAGAGGAATTAATGGATAAATTTCCGAAGGAATTCCTGGATGAACTTCCGGAGGAATTCCATAAGGAACTTCCAGAGGAATTTCTGAAGGAACTTCCAAAGAACTCCTGAAGAACCTCCAGAGGAATTCCTGGAGGGACCTCCGGAGGAAAATTCCTGAAGCAACTTGCGGAGCAATTTCTGGAGGAACTTCCAAAGGTATTCCTGGCGGAACTTGAAGGAACTGCGGGAGAAAAAGAACTTTCGAAGGATCTTTCAGAGAAACTTCTGGAGCAACTTCCGGAGGAAGTCTTGAAAGTATTTCTGCAGGAATTCGTGAAAGAACTTTCTGAGGAATTGCCTTAGGAACTTGCGAAAGAATTTCTGGACGAATTCATGGAGGAACTCCTGAAAGAACTTCCGGGGACACTCCTGGAGGAACTTTCGAAGAAATTCCTGAAAGAACTTCCGAAGGAATTCGGTGTTGAACTTAATCTATAGATTAAAAAAAAACATTAATAAAGATTTAAAAAATCCGAAGGAATTCCTGAAGGAACTTCTGGAGGAATTCATATAGAAACTTCGGGATGAATTCCTTAAAGAGCTTCTGGAAGAACCTTGAAAGAACTTTTGAAGGAATTCCCGGAAGAACTTTTGGAGGAATTGCTGAACGGACTTCCGAAGGAATACCTGGACAAAATTTTGGAGAATTCCTGAAAGAATTTCTGGAGGAATTCCTGCAGGAGCTTCCGGAGGAATTCATGGAGGGATTTCCGGAGGAATATCTGAAGTAAGTCCTTTAGGAACTTCTGGTGAATTCCTAAAAGATCTTCCGGAGTACCACAGGAAAAAAATTTCGGGAGTAATTCTGGAGGAATTCTTGTAGGAACTTCCGAAGGAATTCATGGAGGAACTTTCGGAGAAAATCATGAAGGAACTTCCGGATGAGTTCCTGAAATGACTGCCGGAGGAATTCCTGGAGGAATTTATGGAGAAACTTCCGCCGAATTCCTTAAAGAACTTCTGGAGAAACTTCTGGAAGAAGTTCTGGGGGAATTCCTGAAAGAACTTACGGAGGAACTTCTGGACGAATTAATGGAGGAACATCCGGATGGATTCCTGAAAAAAAACTTTTGGAAGAACTTCCGGAGGGACTCCTGGAGGAACTTCCGGAGGAATTGCTGGACAATCTCCGAAGGAATTCCTGGAGGAACTTCTGCAGGAATTCATATAGAAACTTCCGGACGAAATCATTAAAGAGCTTCTGGAAGAACCTTGAAAGAACTTTTGGAGGAATTCCCGGAAGAGCTTCCGGAGGAATTGCTGAACGTACTTCCGAAGGATATCCTGGACGAAATTCTGGAGAATTCCTGAAAGAACTTCAGGAGGAATTCTTGCAGAAGTTTCCGGAGGAATTCATGGAGGGACTTTCGGGGAAACTGAAAGAGAGGCACGGAGGAATTCCTGGAGAAACTTCCGGAGGAATTCCTGGATAAACTTCCGGAGGAATTCCTGGAGGAATATTTGGTAGAAGTCCTTAGCGAACTTCTGTTGAATTTCTGAAAGAACTTCCGAGCGAGCTCATGAAAGACCTTCCGAAGAAATTCCTGGAGGAATTCTTGAAAGAACTTCTGGAGGAAATCCTGGAGGAAGTTTCGGAGAAATTCCTGGAGGAACTTCGAAGAATTTCCGGAAAGAACTTCCGGAGGAATTCTTGGAAGAAGTTCCAAAGGAATTCGTGGAAGAACTTGCGAAGGAACCTCTGGATTAATTCATGGAGGAACTTCCGGACGGATTCCTGAAAAAAAAAACTTCTGGAAGAACTCCTGAAAAAAACTTCTGGGGAACTCGTGGAGGAATTTCTGAAAGAACTTCCGAAGGAATTGCTGGATGATCCTCTGAAGGAATATCTGGAATAAGTCCTTTATGATCTTTTGGTGAATTCCTTCCGGAGGAACACAAGAAAAAACTTCAGGGGATATTCCAGAGGAATTCTTGGAGGAACTTCCAAGTAATTCCTGGAGGAAATTTCGAGAAAATCTTGGAGGAATTCATGGAGAAACTTCCGGAGAAAGTCCTAAAGGAACTTCCGGATGAGTTCCTCGAAGGACTGCCGGAGGAATTCCTGGAAGAACTTCCGATAATATTTGTAGACAAACCTGGAATACGTCCTGAAAGAACTTTCGGAAGAAATCCTGAAAGAACTTCTGGAGGAATTGCTGGCTGAACTTCTGGAGGATTTATGAAGGAACTTCCGCCGAAAGCATTTCTGTAGGAATTACTGGATCTTACGGAGGAATTACTGGACGAATTTCCGAAGGAATTCCGTGCGGAACTTGAAAGAACTTCCAGAGGAACTTATGAAAGATCATCCGGAGGAATTTCTGGAGAAACTGGAGAGGAATGCCTGGAGGAGCTTTCGGATCAATTTCTGGAAGAAGTCCTTAAGGAACTTCTGGTGAATTTCTGAAAGAACTTTCGGAGGAACTCATGAAAGACCTTCCAGAGTAATTTCTGGAATACGTCCTGAAGGAACTTCCAGAAGAATTCCTGAAAGAACTTCTGGAGGAAGTCCTGAAAGAACTTTCGGAGGAATTGCTGGACGAACCTTCAAAGGAATTCTCGGATAAATTCATGGAGGAACATCCGGACGAATTCCTGAAAGAACTTCTGGAGGAACTTCTGAAAGAAGTTTTGGAAGAATTCGTGGAGGAACTTACGAAGGAATTGCTGGACGATTTTCCGAGAGAATTGGTGGAGGAACTTTTGGAGGAATTCTTGAAAGAAATACCGAAGGAAGGTAAGGAATTCTTGTAGGAATTCACAGAAGAGTTCCTGTAGGAACTTTAGGAGGAACTTCTGGAGGGATTCATGGAGGAGCTTCCGGAGGAAGTCCTAAAAGAACTTCTGGAGGAAAATGCGAAAAATGGGTTCCAGGAGAAACTTGATGAGGAATTTCTGAAGGAACTTCCCCAAGTAACCAAAAGCTCCTTTAAGAGTACGTTTTTCGCTTAATCAGCTTCACTGAGCTGCTTAAGCGAAAAACGTACTCTTAAAAGAACTTTTGGTTACTTGGGTCTTAAAGTTCTGAAAGAAAATTGTTCCTGAAATTTCTGAAATCCCTGAAAGAATTCTGAAGGAACTGTCGGAGGATTTTCCAGATGAATTTATGGACGAACTTCTGTAGGAATTCTTGAAAGAACTTCCAGAGGAACTTCTGAATGACTTTCGGAGGAACTCCTGAAAGAACTTGTAGAGGAATTCCTGAAATAATTTCCGGAGGAATTACTTCCCGAAAATTGCTGGAGGATCTTCGGAGTAAATTGCTGGAGGAACTTCGGAGGGAATTGCTGGATAACAGGGGATTTGCTGACCTTCGGGACGAATTCCTTGATAAATTTCTGGAGGAACTTCCGGAGAAATTACTGGGGGATCTTCCGGTGGAACCGCTGGAAGAACTTCCGAAGGAATTTCTGGAGAAACTTCTGGAGGAACTTTAGAGGAGCTGTGGTGAACTTTCGAAGAATTTTTGCTGCATGCATTTATTTCACGCTAACCCACGCCGCCAATCACCAATGGCGTGACGACGGCACGCCGCCGCAGCTGCCTGAAAATGATCTATCACACCACCGCTGATTAAATTTCAATCGGCACACAGGTCTATTGGAAGTTTGTTGCCATTTGACCATACGTTGCAAGGTTAGTATGTACTTACTCCTGCCATCGCATTCGTGATTCCTGTGACAGTTGTTGAATAAAATCCCACTGTGAAATCGAAGAAATTCTATTTTACAAGAGAATAATTTCACGTTCTATTTTTAGGGCATACCGAGGAGGATTCTCTGCGGCATCCGGTGAGGATTCCTTTCGAAATCTGGGAAGGATACCCTTCGAATTCAGGAGGATTCCTTCGGAATCCGGGAAGGATTCGACCTTCTGAACTATGTACTTCATTTGGAAATAATTTCATATAAAAAATCTTCCAGGAAATCCTTCCCTTGAAAATCCTCCTAATAGTACCTCCAAGCATCTCTAGAAATCTTATGAATTCTGAGAAATCTTACATAGCGTTCTGGATGTTTTCTTGGAACAAAACATACTATATAAATTATCTTCAATAAATTATCTTAATATCAATTGGAAGCGATCAACTAGCCCAACTGAATTTTTTTTTTTGTATTTTAGCATCTGAAGTTTGAAAGACCATCGACTTTTGTGCTGTGATCTGCGTGTTTCAAGTGAGAAGATGCTCACATGTCACCATGCCATTTCACCGGATCGGCTTCCGTGTTTACGATTACTCGCGAACCCCCGGCCATCCCAGGTAATTGCCGCGGATAGACCGAACAGTGCAACGAATCATACGGACTGATACTAGCGGCTCCTATTAAATCGACGTGCAATGCCACCGGTCTATGAGTGATGGTCACCGGCAGTGAAATCCAATCTAAAAATCTGCTGTATTGGAATAACCCGATCTGTGAACATAAAATAAATTTTCTTCAGGAACTGTGAAATAGATAACAAAAAAATAAGAATAAATAAATATTACTACATGTGCAATATCAATAAAAATTAAGTCATAATTAAAAACCGAAAATACCAATATGGGAAACCCATACATACGTCGGACGGTTCTACATCACATTAATTTACATCGCTTCGTTTACGTAGTTTTATTTATTACATCGAAAGAAATTACATCGCTTCTGCTTATTACACAGCAAGCTCTCGAGTACATCGCGCAGTGTAATATTCAACAAGCGATGGATTTAGCTGGTTGCAGCGATTTCGATGTAATATTCAACAACTTTTTTTGCTGTGTATATACACATTTTTGCAGCTCACAAACTGTCATAAAACATAGATTCCCCTCCCCCTCAAATCTTTGACGTAATTTTTGAACGACCCCTTATGTCGACAAAAGCATTCAGTGCATGACCAACCCTAATTTTGTTTTGACGTTTCCCGTTATTCTCAGAATCGCTTATCTCCATTTCTTGTTTTGCCACGGGTTTCCGCAGAATTTTCTTATCAAACTCGGTGTACCCAGAGTGTATGTAATTAAGAGTGGCGACATGTGCCGCATTTGACAGGTCTCCTGCTCGTTTGGAACACGATGTTGTATGGGAATGACAGATGAATTTTGTTCCAATTTTGACAGTGTCGCCACTCTTAATTACATACACTCTGGGTGTACCAATACGTAGTTCAGATCACGAATTTATTCTGTACAACAGTTATTTAATTCGAGCTCTGGAAATTGTGACATCACGAAAAGCAAAAACTCTTATCAATCACGCGAATCGCGGAATGGTCTGGTCAGTCATCTAATCAATTAAGCAGTGTGTAGCGTACCTGCTGATAAAGACAGAGTGTTTCAATCCGGAGCTGGTGCGCACTTTTTTCCATCAAGAAGTTTGTATTATCATTATCAGTTCAATTCAAGTGTTAGCAACTCTGTGAAAGATGTTCGTCGCTGCAGCAGGAAACATTGATCATCTCAGACAATGGAAGCTCTGGTGAAACACGAACCACAGGAAGACATGGATGGTCCTTCCATAACTTCAGACATGTTGATAATGAATAGTGCTTCGGTCGTGGACAGCATTCGTCAGCGACAGCAGCAGGAAGAACTGCCGAGTCATCGGCAGCAAGACGGGGCTCTGGAACGGCGGCGAGATCAACAGGTGGGAGCCGGTGACGATAAGCTACAAATGATGCAAACCGACGAAGATCCGCTGCTGCAGGAAACGATCAATGCTCTGATGAGTGGCGCCGGGGGGATTGAAGCCGTTTCCGGTAGCGGAGTGACAGGTAATTAGATTACAGGGCTGGCACAGCGAATCGATCACAAATTACGTAACCGAAGTAATCCGTACAAATCTCAATCATTAAAAATGTTCATGAGATGAAAAAATGCAAGTCATGCTTTTACGTAATTTGTAAAAGAACATATTTGCTTCTATCTTGCAATAAAGCTATGATAAGGGCATGATTGATAATATTCTTCAACAATAATTTCTAGTAGAATTTCTACGCCAACCAGACTCTATAAATTGAGTCTATATTTTTATGTGAATGCACTTATGCGCAAACATTAGCTATTCTGAAAGTCATCATTACCAGTCAGTTTTATGTTCAGATTAAAATTAAAATCCGGAGATGGCGAGTTGGATTATTGGTCCGGTCTATGATGTTTTCGGGTTGGAAATCTTCTCGACATCCTGGGCATAGTATATCCATTGTACTTGCCATACAAGTTACATACTCATGCAATAACGGGCATAAAAAAGCTTTCAATTAATAACTGAAAATGCCAATAGAATACTAAACAACAAGCAAGCCAAGTTCCAGTTGTAATGTAGAACAATTGAAGAAGAAGAAGGCTTAGAAACCTAACAGTGGCAGTGCTTAATAAACATTAAGCTGCGAGGCGGCAATTTGCGAGTGGAGATTCAATGTCATCAGAATCAATGCTACCATTAAAACAACAATATAACTGGTTATCTATAAAGCACTTGTGAACTAATTTACTCACCTTCCTCTGTATATAATAAGGCAGTGAGGATCATATCAATAAGATAACCAACCACTTCCTTTTGACTAAGAAACTCTTAATTTGAGTAGGATGTTGTGGAGAAGGCTAATAAAGCCAATTAATTTGGACAATGCAGAAGATCACGTGAAAAAGAAAATATCACCAGAGAAAGCTTGACTTTAAATATATTCACCATGCATTATCCACATCATCGTAGAATACTAAGATGGATCTGACATGTAGCCAGAGTACTGGATAGCTAAATGGTTAAAAAGTGTTAAATCAGTAGAATTATTTACTTTTGCAACTGTTTTCAGCAATGGTCGCCACCAGCCCTGAGATTGATAACGAAAGGAGCTACGAATGTAATTTCTGTGGCAAAATGTTCACGCGCTCCAACACACTGTCTTATCACCTAAAGGTTCACAATGATGAAAAACCGTACAAATGTGGATGTTGCGATAAGGCTTTTCGGGAGCAATATCGCCTGGCTAAACATCAGAAAATGCATGTACGGGATTTGTCTTCTGCAAGCATGTCGCCGCCCAACGATCAGGAAGCTGAGCAATCGCAAGATTCAAACTTTCCCTCGAATTCCGGACATAGTCTGGAGGAGGAAGATTACACTACCGGTGACAGCGATCGCTTCTTCAAGAACTACGAAATGCAGGAGCATACCGCTGTAATGAAACTGGAACCGGACATATCCCTGACCGTCGACGGTGGGTCCACGAATACGGTTACACAATCTTCCAACTCTGATAATGATATGCGATATCAAATTATCGAAGAGAGAATAAAGTCACTCCAGCGGGAAGTGCACCTGGTCAACCAGAATCTGAACCGAGTCGAGACCAAACTGGACGGGTTGACTAAAATTATGGCAATTTTTATCAGCAAATTTGACGAAGTCGAAACACAATCAAACACAGTAGCGAATAATTCCAACGCCGTGATCCCCATTCCAATGATATCGCTGCCAATGGACAACATTCAAGGCATCCAACCAACTCAGCCGACCATCGCAGTTAATGTTACCCAGCCACAGGCGCAGCTATCACCAGTGGCACCGCAGATAGTTGCAACAACGGCTGCTCCGCAACCCATTCGGATGATCACCACCCAGAACCCGGTTGTACCGATGACAACGGTTACCACTGTCCAGCCGAGTCTGTCCATTCACCAACATCCCCAGACCACAACGCAGCCACAGTTTATTGGTGGCTTACAGATGATGGGAGCGGCTAACCATGGCAGTCCGGCCCTCCTACAGCACAGCAACGACACATTCCCTGAAATGCCGGAGCTACCGCTTCGTACGGTGAACGACTTCTTGGACCTGAACGATCACTGCACGGATAATGAGCAGTTCTTGCTGCAAATGGTGAGTAAGAAAATATTTCATTTCATATTCATATGTACAACAATAAATAAAATCAAAATTATGGGTGTTGCACCCGCAGAAGGGGTGACTTTTTTTCCAAGTTCGTTTATTTGCTAGGATCAGGCGTGTATAACACTTTACGGAGCCATGGTTATTTGTGATATATACATATTGCAATTTTAATTTACTGAAGTCGATTTTTATACGGGCGTTTCCTACCGTGTGAATCAAAACCACGTGAATCCAAAAGTTTGCGTTAAAATTGATTTTTTCAGTCTTTGAAAGTAGCGGTTAAGAAACACAGAGGCCTATCAAACAAAGAAAGGAAAAAAAGTTACACATCTACCACATAAAGATATTCATAAATCATTATTGTTTCTCAACAGCAACGATTTTGTCTTGAAAATTTTCTAAATGTGCAGAAGATGGTACCACTACGGTAAAACATCAAGTAGAAATTCCGTATGAGCCCCTGGTAAATTAAGTTTGTTGGCAAACTGCTATTTACCGTTAGTAAAAATCCAACGACATATTTGTACAATTATTTGATTACTTCCTCTACTTCTCTAATTACAGGGCTGTTATAAATTAACTAAATTTTAAACCGCGAAATCCGCGACTAGCAAAATAAAATCCGCGACTGCAAATGCAATACCGCGACAAACAAAAACATAACTTTATCATCCTAAAGTACGTTTTAAAGATTAATTTCAATATATTTAGTTGCTAATATATAGGCAATAGAAAAAAATGTCAGAAGTACTTCATCATACGAGAAATGAAATTAAGTCCAAGAGCATATATGCAAAGAGAAGTCATCTTCATGACTTACTACTGTTTATAAAGTTTCTCTTAATCAGTTACTATCGTTGTGCATAATTATTGGATTATTTAGAATCAAAGGCATAAAGAATAGTTTTAAAACAATCGATTTATTCCAGTTTTCAACTATTTGTTAGCTTTCAAATCGTTCAACTCGTTTTCTTCCTTCTTCTCTTCTAGTAGCAATTTGGACCTTTGATCAATCATCACCTTCAAACAAGCAATTTGAGGATTGTCGCCATTCAGTTTTTTCACCTGTTCTGTAATAATATTGATTAATTCATCATTTGCCTCGCCCTTCCGTTTTACAACATTTTCCTGTTCCTCAATTACTTTTCTTCTTCTCTTCGTTTATCCTTTTCTCCTCTTTCTTCAACTCTTGCTTTGCTGCGTGTGCTTGCCTGGTAAATCTTGCTTTGATAAGGAGATCTTCCGGAACTTCAAAATCAGACAAATTGTTGTCAAAGAACATCATTCCATTTAAGATGTTTTTCCTGTGATTGAATAACTCTTCTGACATGCTTGCTCGATTTTCAGACATGATGAGTTTTGAAGTTGAGAACCGGTGCTCAGCCTCCGCATTTGAATGTGAATTGACCACTTCTTCAAATATTGTTGATGTATTAAGTCTAAAATCTACCGATTCAGCAAGTTTCATGATATTCCTCTCACTGTCGTTAGATAAAAGCCTGATCGGTTTGAGGAAGGACAATAGCTTGAAATTGTCATGTAGTACATTGTTGTCAAGAAGATAGCTAACCAGTTTTGAAATATTCTTTTTCATTCCTGACTTCAAACTGATTACAAGTTTGTTGCTAAAGTTTTCATCTTGAATAACCTTAGGAATAATGATATCTTCGAATTACACATAAGCTGTTTTGTCAAGGCCACGCTGAATAAAAACTTGCTCGATTTGTTCAACGCGATAGATTTTCGACAACCATGCCGTTATAAACATTTTCATTTGATCATACACATCAAACAAAATCATACTATTTGTTTCAAGGAATTGAATAACCCCTGCTGCGCTTCTGCATAGATCAATGACATAAAGTAATTGTAACTTAAAATCGGCCAGCGAAAGAATTCTCACAATTACTTTTTCGTGAAATGTTAACCGCTTTGTTTTGAGTAATATTAACTGACTATAGTTTTCTCACAGATAACAGATATTGAGGCTGGCATCCGATACGTGTGTAAACATTCGCAACCGTTAATTCAAATGTATTTCAACTTTCACGCAGCGAAATTGTGTATGATTAAACTAAAGATAAATATTGTTGACTTCAACAATCGCTTAGTTGTTGATTCAAAAAGATTTTATTGTTGTTTCTACTGGAATACATAATTGGAATAACAATATTATTGTAATTTCAACAATATTCCTTTTTGTTCCGAATATGCTTAAATGTCAAGCGGTGTGTTCTTTTTTATGTGTAAAAATCTATCATAACAATTGAAAAATATGTTTTGTCAAACTAGGTGTTTTGCTGTTTCGTTAGAACCAAATTTAGAAAGTGAAACCACTCATTTCTGGAGTATTTCGGCTCGTTATCGAAGAAAACATATAACTAGGTTTGTATGATAACATTAAATTAAATCTCCTGAAAAACACATTGTTTTCTGGTTCGCAGAACAATAGAATGCCGAGCGCTGGCCAATCTTCCATCGTTAGCATGGTTTGCTTGGTTCCGCCTTCAACAAATTCAGCAACTATATGGGAAAATCAGGTAAAATGTGTGTAATTTTCATCGAACGATAAATAATTCTCAATCTTTTATTTCATTTTCAGAGCTTGCTCTCAATCAGCATTGCCATTGGAAGCAGATTTTATATGACCAATAAGTAATTGAATGAATTGGGTAATGAAACAATAAAATATCATCCGTAGTATTTACATTTATTTGTTTTTATTCATTTTCACCTAAAAACGAAAAAAAAATCTGAAAAAATATTAGCCAAAAATAAATGAAAATAATTATTATTATTTCAACAATATTATATTGTTGAATTGATATGTTTATATCATTGAAACTATAATGCACTGATGATTGTTTCAACAATAAATATTGTTGATTCTACAATAATGCGACTAAAATCATGAAACGGTTTGATTGTAGAAACAACAATATTATGGATTGACTCAAACGACAAATATTATTAGCCCTGAGTTAACAATATTTATTGTTGAATTCAATCTGAATTATTGTTGTCACTACAATATATTTCTGTGCGTGTTAGACCGCGTTTGGCAATCGATTGGAGATGGCGCAAGAATCATTGTCATTGAAAACGCAGCCCAAATGCGGCTGTCAAATATATTGGCTGCGTTCGACGGTTGCTTATCAGCTGCGTTCGTATGTATTGCCGCAATTAGTTGAGTAGATGGCAGTAGTGGGCCAACGTATATCAATTCAAAAATTTACACAGGATTTCCAATAAAATTTGTTCTAGCCTAAATATCTGTTATCTGTGGTTTTCTACTAGTACAGATGCGGCACTACCTAGCTGCACCCAGTGCGTATCTACAAACTTCACGAACTTCTTGGGCTTACACTTACTATTGGTTACAAACTGATCCCATCGAGCCGGCGCCTCAAAGTAATAGTAAACTACTTTGCCAACTCTGAAACCTCCGATCCATATTCTTTAAGTGCATACCCAACCAACATTTAATGTCAATGTAAATGCTATTTCAACTCGTCTACGGCTTCAAGCTGATTATGTGTGCTGTACATATGATCAAGAACTTCTATTCAATGCTTTTACTAGCAAATCTGGCGAATCTATTCAGCTATTTTTGACGTGCCTGCACAACTACTTTACAGCATGTTACACAATTTTTTCTCAATCCTTACTAAACCATTTAGTAATATAATTCGCTTAAATGGCGCTTATCTATATTTTTTGAATCTGTTAAATAAGTTTTATACAGCCACTGAATTCAATTTTGTTAAATATTTTTTAAGAGGAGAGTAAATTTCGGAGTTTATTTAATGTTTTTTTTTGTGAAAACTCAAATATCAATTTTGTTGCTACCTAGATTCGAACTCCTGATCTCCTGATTCAATGGCCGCTGCTCTGTCATCACCGTCACTTTGACATATGTAAATAACAAAGGAATTTATGGATGTGCTTCTTCTCATACCCTATAGGTTGTTTTACTAACGCTATTTTCAGATTCATGCTGTTTAAACGTTAGAAAGAGGCCTATACACGCTGCTTTCAGCACATAAGCTTAAAAATTACTACTTTTACTTGGAGCTTCACAAAATTCTTTGTTTTTTAAAGGTATCAATTATTTCAATTCGATGCCTACACATATCAAACGTGCAACTACATTATCACAGTTTAAGAGACTTTGTGTTTCACACGTAAAAGCTGCCTTTTAAGCAGCTACTTAGTTGACTTTTATAATTCAATAAATTTTGTATCTTGACGAAGTTTGACCTACGGATTGTTTGTTTGGACAATTGTATTTTTTATTTATTGAGCCACTGATAAACTGTTTTGTTCGCCTCGATGATGATGATGGATTTTATATATATTGACGTAATTGTAATTTGACCTTTTTGTGTAGTCTACAAAGTTTGAGTCTCGCGCGCAAAGCAGATATGGATGATTTTTAAAATTTATGTACAGACTTGCGCATTTTCAACTGTTTGAATGATTCTTCGGATTAGTAATGGGCTATCTGGTAGAGTTTTGTTCCCGTGGTTGATACCGAAACTTTTGATATCGACGGAGCGGTAACACAAGTTTTAGTTTTGTTGACGACTTAGATTATTAATTTTATTGATGCTTACGAGTGATAAACGTTAAGTGGTCTTGTATAAACATGAAACGCGATTCTTGGTGGAACTTTTGAAATCTGTGCGAGAGGTATCACAAGTTTTGCATTTTAGTATAAACTCGAAGTATCACTACCGATGCCTATGAGAATCTGTAGATGAAAATAACAGTTTTTTCTTAATTTACCTTTTTTGCTGGATAGTAATGAAAAGTTATGTAATTCATATCTGTGATGGTAATCAGATCGTTTTTGTTTTTTGCAAATCTGATTAAATTGTTATTATATCATTCAATTAATTATCTTAAAGATAAATCGTCTAGCTCAAACCTTTGTAGGGGTATGTGGCGGGACCATCATCATCTTTATCTTTAATTATGCTTTCAGCATTATTTCAACCATTGTTCAAACATCTATCAGCATGTTCTGTTGACTAACTTTTATGCATCATCAATCACTGAAATTGTTTTTAGGCAACATTTTCTCGATCTGTATAGATGCTACTCTGCTGCTAATCGTTTAACAGTAGCCATCAAAAGAAATATCGCTTCTAAATGGCTTGTTTTCTTACACTATCTGCTAGCATTAATGACAGCGCTTTGTCAGTTGCTATAAGAGCATACCTTTGTAGCTGCATTACAGAAATCAATAGCTCATACACAGCTTCGGCAACAAAACTCAAATGTAAACATTGCGGTTTTGAAGTTCCAAACTGATAAGCTATTAAAAAAAAGCAGTACACCCGATTCTGTTTTTAAACGGATTTTTTTTACACGGCCGTACAAGTTGCTCCATTTTGCATGATTCGTCGAAAAATCATAAAACTTTTTTTACACGGATTTTCAAATTTTGAACTGAATTTGTGTAAAAAAATCAGAAGGGTTATGTACAAGACACAACCGCCCAACGTAAACTACGTAAGGCAGTTTCGTTCATTGATGATTGCAGTGCCATCATGCATGAATATTTTTAGAAAATTCATTTGATTACTTATGTCACTGGTATCGAACAAAACTAGCGTATCTTAAGATATGAAAATTGTTAGATACGACAATTCTTTAAAAAATTTACTATGAAAACTGTCTAGCAGTGTCAAAATCTCAAATCTCATCAGCGATTCAAACCATGCGTGAGTCAAATCCCACCAGAATCATGGCCCAGAGATTTGCTCATGATTCGAATCGCAATTTGCATCATTGCATGATATTTATGTGTTCCTCATTGTTGAATGCATTGAATTAACTGTTTTTCGTCTAAAACAATGGCTAATAATTGAATATATAAGCAAAACATACGCCTCGATTGCGTTTTGACGCGAGAAATCATTTTGTGGTGAGTGAGCGAAGCGATGCGATGCTCCCCCTACAGAATCGCAGGCGAGTTGGCTCGTGCATGAAACCTCGATGATTCAGATTTGAGTATGATTGTACCAACATTGAGTGTCACTATGGATAAAATGGATAAAATATTCGTGCAACCATTTTATTAACATCATTGCAAGAGTTTTGAATCAGGGAGCAAGAAGGTGATAGCTCTATTGTAACTCATATAGCCCGCTTCAAGAACGTATGCGTTCTTCGAGCTTTTGTCGTGTACAATAAGTACCGCATGATTGCACCCACGTATTATAAAAATATCTTAAGTGCAGTCACACTTCCTGAATCAAATTAAATCCTTCTGATTCAGGCGCGCATTTAATTGGACAAAATATTGTTAGGCCGATATAAATATATTTTTAAAATATTCCCCCTCCCCTTCGGATTGTTTTGCTCAAAAATAACAATTTGAGGGGCAACAAAAAAAAATTCCGGTAAATTTTGAGAATTTTCAAAACATTCTTGAACAAATCCGAGTTTATTTTTTACTAGTAGACCCGACGAACTTTGTTTCGTCTAAAATTGATTTATTCTCTGATTAGTTCTCGAGTTATGCAGAAATTTTTGGTTCATTTGTATGGGAGCCCTCCTTTCCAGAAGGGGGAGGCGTTGCAAACCATCACAGAAACATATCTTTCCTTCCAAAACCTCCACACGCCAGATTTGGTTCCATTTGCTTGATCTCGAGTTATGATGATATTGTTGTTTCATTTGTATAGGAGCCAGGTTTCAAAGAGGAGAGGGGTCTCGAACCATCTTAAGAACCTTCCCCGGCCCAAAAACCTCTGCATTCAAATTTTCACGCCGCTCGATTCAGTAGAAGAAGAAGAAGATTACCCCCTCCCCCTTGACTTTGCGGAGACCAGTAGACCTTGACCTTGCGTAGACCATAATTTTTAATAAATATGTGTAACGGCCTTATTAGTTTTCAGTTTGCAAAAAAAATGCTCAACATTTTTCCAAAGTCGTTTTTTAATATAAACATGTTTGTGCAATTACATTGCGATGATTGCATTACTAGCAAGGGCATTGGCATTGATAACAATTGATCGTCTCATGCCTGCACAAACATGCCCCTATCTGCATCACTTTTTATACACCATGCACTACATTACGCATTTTTGTTACATTAAATGCAAATTTTGTTTCGACCGCGGTCACTGGTCCGGCTCCATTGTTCTACTTTTTGTGCGAAACACCGCACAAAAAGCAGAGTCCAAAAGCCAACCGCACTGAACGGCGACGGCCGAAACGAGACTCTTGCGGACAAGAAAAGAGGGTGCTGCCAAAATGATCCGATACCCTATTTTCACGTTCATAACCCAAAGTTTCAATATAATTGACAAATTGGTAGAGAATTTTCGAGTCGATTGATATATAAATCTCAAAAATCCATCGGAAGATAAAGGCGCTATTAAAGTTCAAAATCTTACATGATTTCGTGACGGTCTCGAATTTGGAAATTTTCATTTGTCACCCTGTATCCGAGTCTTCCCCTTAGACGTAGTTTACGTCAAAAGAATCGGGTGTATAAGGTTAAGCGTATAATGTAATCTTCAAAGATACAGAAGTTGCCTAAATGCTTCGTTAGTTCATTTATAGCGCCATTACGCTATAACAACAGCGAAAACGTTTTCATTGTGAATGCTACTCACCGTAATATGGGAAGTTGCTAACAAGCAACTCAGTTACATACATGAGCTCTTAACCGATAAGCTTTGTTGCTAATTCAGACAGAGCTGTTTTATGATTATATGAAAGCTGCATAAACGATAAAAGATGAAATATATTCGGCACAAACTGACTAGCTGATAGATATTTGTGTAATAGTCGAGTTGAAGTTTAAGGGATTATTTGCGGAGGCTTTTCTTTTATTCAGCATTGGCTGCTTTTATTCAAATATTATACAGCCAAAGGCTAGAAGTTGAAGCTTTTAGAACCAAAATTGTTAGTTGGGTATTTAATTCCGTTGTGCTCAATATGTGCAGGGCAAGATCCGATGTTCACCAGCTCAAATCCTCGTTCGCCTACCAGCTTACTGTTGATTTTCCGTTCCAATGATTGGTTTACTTTGGGGCCATCTCTTCCAACCATCACCAAGTTGGCCAGGGGAAGTTTGGCCTTTTCCAAGGATTGCAATATCTTTTCGAGCATTATATCCGCCGTTGCTTTTCCCAGAAAAGCAGAATCGAGGTGAAAAAACATAAGTTTTGTAGGCGTTTCGAGAAATATTTTATGGTAATTTCCAATTCCTTGCGTTTATTGTTTCCTTCCGTTTCATCAAAGAGAAACGAAAAGTATTCGCCCTTAACGTCCTTTAGGAATAGCTCCCGGAAATAGGGCCCAATGGCCTCGTTGACCATGTCAGAAAAACCTCTCAGATCGTTTGGAACAATTATTTTGAGAACATTCGAATCCTTTTCAGCTGCGTGTAACGAAGAATGCTTCATTACGCTGTGGAAAACCCTAATCTCTTCTTGCCTTTCTCGTACAACAAAGTTGTACCGAAAGGCAATCATTTCACTCCAAAATCGAACTTTTTATAGAAGGCTCAGAGCAGTGATGGGAAATGTACAGTAAAACACTGTGATTATGTGAATGTTTACATTTTATCCGGTCAAATTTCATGTACCGCACAAACCGAAACAGGTTTTCAAAAAAAAAGTTTGCATCATTGTGACATTTTTTTTGCCAATGGGGCAAACTGTTTGTTTGCTTCTGCGTGAGAGTCGAGCCGTCGGTGCGGTCAGCATTTGCATAAGATTTCTTGTTTTGGTTCGTGCGCAGCGCAAACAGAACAGAATCGAGTTTTTGCTGCGGCTGCCGTGCTTTTGTTTTTCTTTGACTGCGTGGCAGAATGAATGATAAAAAGAAATGTCAACCGTTCCCATCCCTGGCTCAGAGACCCATAGTGTTATATACCAATCGACTCAGCTTGACGAACTGAACAAATGTCTGTCTGTCCGTGTGTATGTGTGTGTGTGTGTGTGTGTGTGCACATGTGCCATAAAATACATTGTAGTAGATAAGATTAGGTCTATGGATCCAACGACCTTTTGCTGCGGTATCCCATGCTCTTGGCCATTTAAGTGACGAGGCTGCTCTCTTGACACGTTGTACTTGCACTATAGTATATTGGATTTGGATTGGATACAGATTGGATTTGGATTTATATTGGATTTGTATTGGATTTAGATTGAATTTGGATTAGATTTGGATTGAATTTGGAATGGATTGGATTTGGATTGGATTTGGATTGGATTTGGATTGGATTTGGATTGGGTTTGCATTGGATTGGATTGGATTGGATTCGGATTGGATTTGGATTGGATTTGGATTGGATATGGATTGGATTTGGATTGGATTTGGATTGGATTTGGATTTAGATTGGATTTAGATTGGATTTGTATTGGATTTAGATTGAATTTGGATTGGATTTGGATTGGATTTGGATTTGGATTGGATTTGGATTGGATTTGGATTTAATTTAAATTGGATTTGTATTGGATTTAGATTGAATTTGGATTGGATTTGGATTGGATTTGGATTTGTATTGGATTTGGATTGGATTTGGATTGGATTTGGATTGGGATTGGATTGGATTTGGATTGGAATTGGATTGGATTTAGATTGGATTTGGATTGGATTTGGATTGCATTTGGATTGGATTTGGATTGGATTTGGATTAGATTTGGATTGAATTTTGATAAGATTTGGATTGGATTTGAATTGGATTGGATTTGGATTGGATTGGATTGGGATGGGATTTGAATTGGGCTTGGATTGGATTTTGATTGGATTTGGATTGGTTTTGGAATTAGGTTTCAAATATTTTGTTTACTGAACTTCCATTTGAAAAAAGTTTCTAGATTTGAAGATGTGTTTCAGAGACCGTATAGCCGTTTGGAAAACTGGAAGCAAACTCGAAGGTAACAGTCAGGGCCGGATTTAGGTGGGGGCCGGCGGGGCCGTGGCCCCGGGCCCCCACAATTCTTATGTACCAAAACCAACCTTTTTCGTACATTTTGGGGCCCCCACAAGCTGTCGGCCCCGGGGCCCCCTTCCGGCTAAATCCGGCCCTGAACAGTAGATTGGAATTGATTTATTTTTAAATTTGAAGAATGAATATGGAAATCGCAATAAGAAGGTATTTGGAGATTGGAATAGATTCGGATTGAATTTGGATTAAATTTTGATTACATTTGGATTTCTTTTGGATAAAGTTTGGATAGTGTTTAGATTGGATTGAGATGGCTTCGGATTTGGATTCGATGGTGATAAGGTTTATGTTAAATTTGATAGAATTTTGAGGAATTTGGTTTGTTTTGAAATTAGATTGGTTTTGAATTGGGTATGAATTGGGTGAAGGTTGAATTTGGATTGGATTTGATTTAATTTGAATTAGATTTGGAATGGATTTGGATTGGACTTCAATTTGGGTTGGATTTGTATTAAACTTGAATTGGATTTGTATTGTTTTTGGATTTCAATGGGATTTGGATTGGATTTAGATTGGATTTGGATTGTATTTAAATTGTATTTGGATTGGATTTGGATTGGATTGGATTTGGATTGGATTTAGATTGGATTTTGATTGGATTTGGATTGGATTGTATTATAACCGGCAAGAGCTACTGAGGTAGACGGAACCGAACGGAGAATACTCACGGAGGAAAGATTGATTAATAGATAAGTGTAATAATACTTGATGGATTTCGGAGCTGTTGTAAAAGGAGATGTTACTCGCTTGGTGGTTCGTGTTGAAAGAGGCCGACAAACGCCGGTTCATTTATTCGATGACGCTTGACATACGTCAAGCGTTTGATATAAATATTGTTTATAATGGTTACACATTAAACTGAGGTAACTCATTTTAAGGTACATAATAATCCTTCCCTTTTTATAGATGTTCGATTATCTTTTATAATTGACAAGACATGAATTAAACATTAACAGCAATATTAACAAACTTAACTTCGATCTTTGAAAATATTTGAATTTACTTTTCAGATTGTTGCATCGCGTTTTCTTCGAACGCATTGGCAGGCCATCGAGCGCCAAATTAGTAATCATTCGTTTTCGATTCGGCTGCACCGGCAGAAGTTCGTCGTTTCTTCGTCTTAGCAAATCGCTCTCCGGGATTCCCCAGAAAGAGTCCTCGCCAATCGTACTACATGGTGGTGGTAATGGATCGGCATCATCGACATCATGATCGACATGTACCACCATCTTTCGTCGAACCCGGCCGTCCTCATCATGCACGATCTTTATTTGACTTCTGCGCGCCGTAGCTGTAGTCTGTAAAATATTTTTACAAAAACGTTTACGAAAATTAGCTTTCAACCATTTAGACAGAGGGTTACTGTTTCTGTACCATAACACATCATCAGCCATCCGGCTGCCTAAAGGATCTTTACTAGGCGTTTTGTCAATATCGTTACTATATCTCGTCGACAATTTATCATTGCGGTTATCACATTTAGTTAATGGTACATTTTTATCGTTTTTGTTTAGTATTACATTAATCATATCGATTAACAATTTAAAATAATAACATAAAACATTTCGAGAAGAAATAAATCCTTCCATCGTCATATTATTTTTAAAATGTATTAAAACTAGTCCAATTAGATCCTCCTCTGCGTATAAGTACTTTGGGTCAAGTAAAAACATTCTAATTACATCTTTAACCATTCGTACTATTCTCTCCGCCTTGCCATTAATAGCAAGATTATACGGATGACTGTTTAAACCCCATATTCCTTGCCTCTCAAAAAAGTGAGGACTTAATAGAGGACCACTACTTGACATTCTGTCTGGAAACCCATATTTAGCAAAATATGCTAACAGTAGTTTTATCAATTCTTCACATTCATTTTTATTTTTCCTCCGTTCAACTTCCATCCACTTTGAAAAGCCATCAGCGTTCAAAAACCAAATGTGATGTTTATAGTAGAAATATTCTTGGTGTATTCTATCAAAAAGTGTTGTGGAAGGAGTACATTTCAAATTATTCAACTGTTTTGGTTGCTCTGCCATAACAGCAGAAGCATCACAAGCACTAACAATCATTTCCAAATCAGCAACTGACTGCTCCAATGGGAATCGCAAACAAATATCAGCACTATTATCCCTTATTGCATCGGGAACGTCAAAAGCTTTCCTATAAATAGGTGTGTCAATTTTTAAAACCAACTCGGCTTCATTACCTTTAATAGGAGTCAAAAAATCTTTAATGAATACATCAGACAATTTAGTCCTGACATAAATCATGAAATCGTTGTTCTTGTGTATACTTATTCTGTTTCCAGTTACTTGTTTTTCAAAACTGTTACGCCAGTTGGGAAAGAAAACATCCAACCAGTTTCTCCCAAATAAAGGAATAAAATCATGATCACTATCCAATACTAGAAGTTTCAATTTTGCCTTTATATTCCGAAATACTACCGAAACAACAACTTCCCCAGCAATTTTCAAACTGGAACCGTTTACCACTATTAAATTTCTAAAACTTTTCTGTAGGGGACCATCGAAATTAGCCAAAAATAGCTTCTTACCAATCACGGAAACGTCGGAGCCACTATCAATCTCCATCTGCATATTAATGCCTTGAATAGCTAGTTCTAGTAAACATGGATGACTTTTGTTAATGGAAGAAACATGCATGCACTGTAATTCACCTTGGTCTGAGTCATCAGTCTTGTCTTCCCAACAATTTATCTCACTCGACAAATTATCGTCCGTATTTGTACTGTTTTCTTTCAAGTTGATGTTGTTGATTGGACTCCTCTTGAATTGGTTCAGCTTCAGGCACCTCCTTCTAATATGTCCTGGCACTCCGCAATAGTCGCACACTCTTCGGTCGATAACGATTCGGCTCTCATTCTTCAGTTCCCCTGGGCGAACCAGAGCATCCTGATGTCTGCGATGCTGATCCTGATGAGACCTCACTTGTTTGAACTGTGAACAATTATCGACCCGATTGTTGTGTCTATAGTATGGCTTTGCATTGCGCTCCCCAACCGCTGAGGAATATCTGTAGCCTAAACGGCGCTTCATTGGGCCACAACCATGAACTGAATCTGCCATGCGTTGCAAAAAAATATCTCGGCTTCCAACAATAGAAGCGATTTGTTCAAAAGAATGATCATGTGTTAATGTTTTTGCATTAGAAGCAGCTAACTCCCATGTCGATATAATCTTCTCAACTTGAGCTAGATTCAATTTGTCCCCATCTTCCGCTAACAACTTTTGTCTCAAAGCGTCATCCGACAAGCCAATGAGTACGCGATCAAGTATACGATCCTGTTTATCACCTTTGAAATTACAATACTCAGCTTGGAGTTTAAGCGAAAAAAGAAAATCACTGGCTGTTTCACCAGGTTGTTGTACTCGGGACCCAAATTTGAAACGTTGGATTAAGGCTGAATCCATTTTGTCCAATTTTCGCTTAAGTTTTCGATTAGCTCTTCAAGTGGTGCTTCATCAAGCAACCGCTCACTAAAGTACAAATTCTGAGCCACTTCAAAAAGATAATCACCTCCAAGAAGGAACATGTGGTCTTTCTTGTCGGCATCTGCTACTTTGTTGATACGAAAATGGTACCCTAACCGCTTAAACCATGATGCAAAAGATTGTCCCTTACGGTACGGATCGATGTTTGATGCTACGTACGACATGATTTCTATAGCTATTAAAACCAACCAATAATTCAAATTTAATAAAATAATAAACCCAAAATAATTCGGATAAATGTTTCAAAATAATTTGTTAATGGTACCATATAAGCACCCTAAATTAAATATCTCAATTGGTTTTAAATCATTTGCGCACAATTTATTAAAGCAACATACTTCCAATGATCATAAAAAAAACCGAAAAATTTCACAAAAAAGGGAGAAAAAAAAACAAATTAATTAAATAAAACCGTTTCAATTTAAGGCGTATCCGCCATTCATACCAAAAGCGGCCTTTTGTCTAATTGTTACTCAACACAATGCACTTTTTCACGAACAATGTATTCCAAAATCACTTTTTTCACTAATTAAATATAAATTTCAAATGAAAGAAGCAATACCACTGTAAAAACAAAAACGACTTACCACAATCCACCAATTACCAAACCCAAAAATTTTCTTGTGCTCCGGTACTTTCCACGGACTTTAATTCCAAAGGGGAAAAATCTATCCGTCGACAATCGCCGCTATCTGTATGGAATATAAAGAAGGACACTTATTAATCACTACCTAAATAGTTTCAAAAAACTTTTCACTTTTCTTTTGTTGTTCCAACCTTCTGTTAAAATAATAAAACAATAGGCGTATTTTCAATTTAGCATAATTATTACCGACTAAACACAATAAAGGAAAAATAAATCCTTTATGCAAACAAAAAAATCTTTTTCAAAAGTTTTTCTTCTCCGTGTTCCCGTGTTTGTTTTGTTTCGATGAAATGAAATCACTATCAATCATACACCTCTTACACCACAAAATGGTGTTTCACTAGCACAAAAACGTGCTTTCACTAGCTTTTTCAATCCCTTTATACTTTACCAATACCGCTTCTCCGGGAAAGTCCCAGTCGGAAATGTTCCGATATCTACCACCTGCTCTGCAACCAGTCTAAACGTTTTGTACCGCTGCTGTTTAAATCGCGCTCCGCCCCAGAGCACAGTGATTTCGCGATGGCAAAAACCCAAAAAAAAATTTTTTCTGGTATCACAATTATTTCATATTTCCCGACTTCTATAATACTTCGAGAATCATCAGAAAAAATTTCAAAAATATTGGATGAAAAATGAGATTACCACGATCTTTCTAAGTTGAGCTGTTTTGATGTGTTTTTTATTGTCCCATAGAAAATGTATGGAAATTAATAATAAAATTCAATTTGATTTTTAACTAGGAAGGAAAGGGCTAAAATGGCCGTTCACTATATCATTTTGTAGCATTTTTTGCCTAGTTTCAGGATATCACATTGACGACTTGCGCAAATCTGCGCCCGGTCATTGGATTCGATGTTTAGCCGTTTCTATAACTAAGTTTTACTGAAATGTTCTTATTTGACACCAGAACCTATTTTCCGTCAGATGTGTTGTGGTATACAAACTCAAATACAATTCGACTCAGCTCGAGTAGTTGAATCGGTCTGATCGTGTGTTTTTAGCAGATACCCGTGTTTGTAAATGTGTATTTGTGTATGTGTGGGTGCACTAAAAGGTATGTAGTGAAAAATAGCCTGTTTTCGAGCAGTTATGTTAAACCGATCTCGATACAATCACTTTTATTAGAATGTGAACAACAAGTAAGGCTTGCACAAATACTTCAATAAGGTGAATGTAAACAGGTTCTGCGTGATGTGCCTGAATAAGTTTTGCATAGGAATAGACAAATAAGCATTTATTCTATAAAACGTGTTAAAAATATTAGTTTGTGCAACTAGTTGCAAAAAGATGATTTTTCCAGCACGAGTTGTATGTTTATCCAACGAGGCTTGCCGAGTTGCATAAATACCCCACTTTAGTATTTCATCAATATTTGGTAATATTTTAGCATAAACATCTTAAAAATACATGATAATGTATTTTGATATGACAGTACGGGCCATTCTCTAGAATTACTTCAAAATACGAAAACGAAAACGAAATTTTATCATATTTATGTTTTCGAATCGTTTACCTTTTTATAACACCAACGAGCAAAGTTTTCTAAGGAATGATGGCCCGGAGAACAGGCGAATCTCTCAAAACTCTCTAGATTTTCTCTAAAACCTTGTTTTAGTCACTACTCACACCAATAAAATATTTACCCGAAATTCTCATAATTATCATTACTTTTCACAAAGGTTTCGGCTAATTATGACCTCCAGTCCGTCGGTCGTCGGTCGCACGTTCACAAAATAGTATTGTCATTCACCAAAACCATCAAGAGTAAGCTTATCGACTGAAAGAAGTACATTCATCAATTTGTTTGGGCAGGTAATGTGCATCTCAACAAAATTGAGGCTATTATGTTTCTGTCGCCTTATAAAAGAGTGATGTGAATGAATTTAATGGTTATTTAAGTTAAAATATTTTCGACAATTTCTAAAAAACGCTTTGCGCCCTTAAGGGTTGAATGCAAGTGGTCCACATTAATATCAATGTAATGCACTGAAAAGTTGTGAAACAGAATGTTACATTCTTAACTGGAATTACGATTATTTCTAGGAACTTTTTTCAAATAGGCGTAACTGTGTTTGACCTTGAAATTTGAAATGGCTAATACTCTCTCAATTCAGCATGTTTCGTTGAGCTAACGGTACTATCAGATAGATCGGAATCTATTCCTTCTGTTAGGCACATAAGTTCACCAAATAGTTTAATTAATGAGCACAGTCGCCGTTCCAAAAATCAAGCTTAGAATCATGTACGCCCATTTGAAAAAAGTTCCTAGATGTGTTTATAATTTCAATTATTAAGCTGAAAATGTTTATATAAAACTTGGTGGTGCTATTTTTATTTGATTTTTATATGATAATTTAATTCAAAACTGTTATTGCTCTGAGAAAATTTTATTCAAATGTTCTATTAAGTTACGGAATGGCTTTCCAAGAAATGCCCAAAGGATAACTTTGCTTACCGAATACGTTTGACTGAATAGTTGAAATTAGTTTTCTTTAATAAGTGAAACGAGAAGTGAATAGTGAAATATGAGAACTTAGAAGTCATGATGTGAGTACAGAGTTGAGAAAATGAGTAATGAGAAGTAATAAATGATTTGTTTGAAATAAGTAATGGAGAAAGAGAAGACGCAAGACGCAAGTGGTGAAAGTGAGACGCAAGTGGTGAGACGTGAGTTGTGATAGTTTAGAAATGAGAAGTAAGAGAGTGTAGTGAGAAAAACAGCAGAAGGGGTGAGATGATAATTGGAAAGTGAGAAGCGTAATGTCTAGAAGTGAAGGAAGAAGGAGGATAAGAGAAGAAAGAAGAAAGAAGGGAGAATGAAGAAGGAAGAAGGAAGAAAATAGAAGAAAGAGGAAGAAGATAGAAGGAAGTAAGATAATGGCAGAAGGGAGAAGTAAAAAGATTAAGAAATAAGGAAAAAAATATGAAAGAAGATGAAAGAAGGAAAAGAAAGGTGAAGGAAGGAAAATTGAAGAAGGGTAGAGGAAGAAGAAATAAGCTAGAAGAACAAGAAAGAAAGATGAAGAGAAGTATATGATGGAAGTAAAGAACAAGGAAGCAGTAGGAAAATGAAAAAGAAGGAAGGAAAAAGGAGGGACAAAAGAAGGAAGAAAGAAAAGAAGAAGGATAAAGGAAGAAGGAAGATGAAAAAGAAGAATGAAAAAAGAAGTTGGAAAAGAAAAAGAAAGATGGAGAAAGAAAAAAGGAAGGAGGAAAAGAGAAGAAAGAATAAGAAACAGAGAAAGAGGTAGAAGGAATAAGGAAGAAGATAATAAGAAAAATATCACAATTTTCAATTCTTCTTTTTCCCTCCTCACTTTCGCACTCTTCACTTTTCATTTTTCACTTCTCATTTGTCACTTTACTGCTCACTTCCAATTATGAGATGTGAAAATGTCTCATTCCTCACTTCTCGCTTTACACTTTATGTAATTCTCACATACTTTCCATTACTCACTTGTCTTTACTCACAATCTAAGATATGTTTTTCAATCATTCGGCCAAAAGAGATATTATATCGGAACATATCGATATCTATGGGTATCGAAATAAAACCTGGAAGGCAGGGACAACACATTATCCACTTTCCCCGCAGTGTTTGGAATGGGGTAATGTATTCCCTTTTCTAGCTATGTCAGTATGGCGTATCGCTATTGGAGGTGAGTGCCATTGTTTGCACATATTACAGAACACTCTAGAATTGCGTGAACTTCCGTTGGGAATAGGGATGGCCAACTTTCGATGGGAATCGATATGTCTATCTCAGGGCCAGTAACTCCTGTTTTCACTTGGTTGTTCAGTTTTGAACCCCTGTACAGAAACGTAATTGATCCTGAGCGAAGTTTCGGTCCTCCATTTAACCATATGTATTGCGTCCAGGATCAATTACCTTGAACAGTCGATTGAAATTGTACTTTTCTCCATTCAGTATTCATTGTTTAGTACTAGGAGTTTATACTGAAGTTTTTAGAATGCTCAGATGACCCTTAAGGTCACCCCTAAGAGGTTTTTGGATCTTCTGTTCCTTAAAGCACTCTTTTCAGCTTCTAATTGTACAATTTGATGCAGAGGAAACATATACAGTAAAGCATTCAGTGCACTTGATGGTACACCATTGCCCATTGCACCTGTAATTGAGATGGTCGCTAATCGTTGAAGTTTTGAACTTCATCTGAGCATTTGGCTTACAAACCTAATAACTTTAGAAGTATTCAATGAACATTAAGCTGCAAGGCAACAATGTTTCAGTGAGGATGTATTACCAATGAAGAAGACCTGGAGGAATTTCTGAAAGTATTGCTAAAAGACCTTCTGAAAGAAAATTCGGAAGAGTTTCAAAAAAATTTAAGTGGTATTCAAAGGAATTTCTGAGGGTATTTCTAGAGTTTTCTTGCGAAGGATTTTCGAAAAAATTCATTGAGGAATTTTGTAATGAGTCACTGGATGAATTTCCGATGAATTACTTAGAAAAACTTATGATAGAATTTCTGAAGGAATTTTTGAAGGTATGCTGGATGACTAACCGAATCAATTCTTGAATTTTTTCCGGAAAATTAATAAAAAAATGAGTTAGGAAATCCTAAAGAAATTTTCGGAGAAGTTACTGACAGAAATCCCATAAGATTTCCAGCAATTTTGAATGAAATTTCTAAAGAAATTTCCTCATGAAATAACCGAAAAATTTCTGGAAGAGTTTCTTAATGATTTTCTGAAGAGATTCCCGAATGGATGATCAAAGATTTTCCAGAAGGAATCTTCGAAGGTCTAAAAGATTTTTGGAAAATTTATAAAGAAATACGGACGAATGGTCGGAAAGAACTTTCGAAAGACTTCCGTGATGAAGTTGCTTCTGGAAATTTTGAGGAAATTCAAGGAATTTCTTCAAGATTTTCCGAAGAACTTTCTTGAGAAACTTTTGGATGAGAAACTTTTGCTAGAGCAATTTCAGCAGTATTTCCAAAGAAAATTTGGTATGATTTCTTCTAAAAAATTCCGAAAGTATTTTTTAATTAAATTTCATGCAGTATTCCTGAAGGAATTCCGATTTTCTAAAAGTATTTCTGAAGATATTCTTAAAAGAATTTGGAATTTCTTATAGTTCCTTCTTTGAATATTCAAAAAATATTTAGAAGAATATCCAAAGGAATTTATGAATATATCTTCTAAGTAATTTCTTGAGGATTTTCTGAAGAAATGTCTGGAAAAAATCTTGAAGGAATGTCCAAAGCAATTCTTGCAGAAATTTAAGAATATCGAATTCCTTTAGGTTTGGATTTGAAAATTCCGTTCGGAAATTCCTTCACGAATTCTTGAATACCTTTGGAAATTCCTTTCGAAATACCTAAGGAAAATTTCTGGAAGGAATTCCTTCAGAACACCTACGGATATTGTTTTAGGATTTTTTGGAAAAACCATTTTCTTCAGATATTCCTTTGAAAACTCATCTGAGCAATCCTTGAGAATTGCTCTAAGAATTCTTTTAGAAATTTCTTCGGATATTCTATTAGAAATTTCTTAAGGAATTCGTTTGTAAAATCCTTTCGATATTTTTCTGGGAGAAAACCTTGCAAAAATTCATATAAAAATACCTAATTATTTTGGCGATTACAATACAACATTTGAGTTCATTTGGATTAAAACTGATTTAGCAGAAGCCGTTTCAAGTTTGCATGCAAATTAGTATGAGGAAATTTATTTTTTCATTATACTGTTAATGACGTTTCCCCATTAAGCGCAGGTTAAAAGAAAACCTACATAGCTAAAAGGGATACTCAACAGCTTTCACCCAACGAAAACCGCATGTTGATTAATTTTTTTCACTGAGTGAAAGCTGTTGAGTATTCCTTTTAGCTATGTAGGTTTTCTTTTAACATGCGCTTGATGGGGAAGCGTCATTAACAGTATAATGAAAAAATAAATTTCCCCATACTAATTTGCATGCAAACTTGAAACGGCTTGTGCTAAATCAGTTTTAACCCAAATGAGCTCAAATTTCAGAGGACACTCAGAACATGGTAAAGAATCAGATGAGCACTGTGGAGCAAAATCGATTTTTGAACCACCCTGTTATGTATCTTGTGTAGCAAGTACAATGGATACACTATACCCAGGGAGTGAAGAATGTTTCCAACCCAAAAACATCCTAGACGGGACCGAGAATCGAACTCGCCATCTCTGGATTGGCACGCAAGGCTACTGGAGACCCCTTCCTGAGTAAACTATGACCCCAATAAAGGGCTAACAATTATCTTTGCCTCAAACCGGCGAATTCATGCTTTCTATGAAATAAATACGTCTGCATGATTCGGAATTGTGGCTGTTGTTATATCCACCATTCTGTTTTAATTTCGGCACCACTCTAAGTCAAAATCAGGCAAACCTCTGAGAGTCGATGTTCTATGACTCTATATCGACTCATGGAAGCCAATTATACCACATTAAAACTTATTTTACTGTTACTGTGATTGCCTCTTCAAACAGCTTTACAAAGATTTTCTATTCCTCATCTCTATATTTCCATGAGTCGATGGTCGCTTCAAGACCGACTCATAGAGGTGAGTACACCAAAATTACACCAAATGCCAAATGAACGTGATGTCAAACAGCCTTTATGGCAAATGATCCGATCTCGGCTTGAAAGCAAATTCTAAGAGTTTAAGTAATACTGGAGAATGCTTGAGTGGATATTTTCGGTTTAGTTCAAATGTCAAACAAATTTCAAATTTATATATTTCAAATCACTTTCATTTTGTTTATATTATTTATAAAAAAATGAAGATTGTTTTGGTAGAGAAGAAATTATAGTGTTTTTAAACCATATGATATTTAATATATAAAATAATGCTTTTATAAACTTGAAGACAATCAAGCATCCAACACAAGTGAACAAATCACTTTAATGGTTTCTTGTTTGCCTAGCGGTATAATCCCGCCTTAAGGCTAATCTAAGAATAAATGGATAGAAACTTTTAATCTGTTCATTTTATGAATTTTTGATGATCATGCGAAAAAATCACATGAGACTGATATGAGGAATGGACGAAAAATATGGCCAAACATATATATTTTTTTATTAATACATAATAAACATCCATAAGTTACCTAATTCTAAGAAGCATTATCTTATGCTTTATACCCTTTATCTATATTGCCGTCATACGCATATTTGTCTCATGTTGGCTATATGCGTATAACGACAGTATACCTAATAGCTAAACCATGGTTTCCCAAACTGTGGGTCCCGACCCCCAGGGGGGTCGCGAGTGGATTGTTGGTGGGTCGCGTAGAATAAATATTAATTGTAGCTCGAATGCCGGATCTTTTGATCATTTTTTCAGGAACATAATTCGCATTTTATTTTAAATATTCATCATCACGCTATTTTAGAAAACATTTATGCCTAAAAGCTGCCCCTTAATGAAGTAAAATAAAAACATTTTGACATACAATATCATTTTTGTCATTTTTTGCATTTGTACATGAAGGCAACGTGAATATTTTTGTAAAACTTGCCGAAACAGATGACATTCTGATTCAATTAATGCTTAATACTACTTGGTAAAATGCATTTTTTCATAGGTGGGTCGCGAGACATATAGAATTTTGCTAGGTGGGTCGCATACTCAAAAGTTTGGGAAGCTCTGTGCTAAACTAAACATCAAATATTTTGAACCACTAAAAAATCAAATCAATCAAAATAATAGAAGTATTGTTATGGAAATATCTGGAAAACAATTGATTGAAATGTTATCAACTTGCATGTAGAGACACTAAGTGCAAATAGTAATAATAATTGTGGAATGAGTCATTTGAATTGGTCAGCATATCAAAATAAAACTGCTTACTGCCATATGACGAGTTAGTATGAGACACTGAAGACGGCCTTACTGTTGAGGTCAAAATAAGTATCTGAAAAGTTACAAACAAGTGGTGGAATTAAATGGAATAGTAGTAGCTCGTCTCCTGAAAAGTGCAGATATTCCACTAAAAAGCTTTTAATAATTTTCATATGAATACTGCTGTTAATTTGCACAATTTAAACTAGAGTGTAATTTTTTGACTAGTGGGACGAAAATATTCAAACGTAGTATATAACAATTTCAACATATTTATAGCTCACTGCCAAAATTTCAGCCTAATCGGTCATCGGGAACAAAGTTACAGCTTGTCAAAGTTGACCATTTTGTATGAAAATCGCCCTCCGCTGCTAGTATTCGAAACACAGGTGTACGTACCCTCTTTTCTCCACTCCTAAAAACATGCCAGGACCTAACAAATTATCCAGCAAAGTTTATTAGACCCAAAGTTATGTAAATAAATCAAAAAAGGATCATTTACGAGCCTGTTAGAGGTTTTTGCCAACTTTTGTATGGAGTGGAATCACTGTGCAGAGGCAAACCTGCACACTGCCTTTCCGGCAATCGCCCGGGGAACAGAACTTTTTTTTTTCACACGCGCACTTTTCGTAGATTTTCCTCGTCGCCAATATTATAACCGGCAAGAGCGACTGAGGTAGACGGAACCGAACGGAGAATACTCACGGAGGAACGATTGATTAATAGATAAGTGTAATAATACTTGATGGGTTTCGGAGCTGTTGTAAATTAGGTGTTACTCGTATGGTGGTTCGTGTTGAAAGAGGCCGACAAACGCCGGTTCATTTATTCGATGACGCTTGACATACGTCAAGCGTTTGATATAAATATTGTTTATAATGGTTACACATTAAACTGAGGTAACTCATTTTAAGGTACATAATAGATTGGATTTGGATTGGTTTTTGATTGGATTTGAATTGGATTTGGATTGGATTTGGATTGGATTTGGATTGGATTTGGATTGGATTTGGATTGGATTTGGATTGGATTTGGATTGGATTTGGATTGGATTTGGATTAGATTTGGATTGGATTTGGATTGTATTTATTTTGGATTTGGATTGGATTTGGATTTGGATTGGATTTGGATTAGATTTGGATTGGATTTGGATTAGATTTGGATTGGATTTGGATTGGATTTGGATTGGATTTGGATTGGAATTGGATTGGATTTGGATTGGAATTGGATTGGATTTAGATTGGATTTAGATTGGATTTGGATTAGATTTGGATTGCATTTGGATTGGATTTGGATTGGATTTGGATTAGATTTGGATTGAATTTTGATAAGATTTGGATTGGATTGGATTGGATTTGGATTGGATTAGATTGGATTGGATTGGATTTAGATTGGATTGGGATGGGATTTGAATTGGACTTGGATTGGATTTGGATTGGATTTTGATTGGATTTGGATTGGATTGGATTGGATTTGGATTGGATTTGGATTAGATTTGGATTGGATTTTTATTGGATTGGATTTTAAAATTGTTATTTATATAACAAAAAAAAGAAAAGGTTCAAGGACTAACAATATATAACTATAAAGTCATTTTACGTCTATTACACATCGGAGAGTAGAGGAGGAGAAGAATGTGGTAGATAAGATTAGGTCTATGAAGTATCGAAAAAAGTGGTCCACTCTACTGAATTGTGATGTTAGCAATCAGTAAATTTCTTATTATAGTATACTCTCTTGTTGTGTGTTTATTTTTAATGTGTAGCGAGCTACCTTGGTTTTGGAATGATCGTGTCAAAAAACGAAGTGCGAATCAGTTTGCTGAGTATTGTTGCGACGAACGGACGAGTCTAGAAACCTCGTCTGGGTCACGACATACATGAGCCAATTTTTCACATAGTAATTCTTAACCGATTCTCTCGCAGCAAGTTGCAATCGACAAAGAAGTAAGCGTTGTTGATCACTATTGAATTTCAAAACGATTGCACATTCCAAAAAATTCTAAATATTCAAATAGTTTTGATATATCGTGAAAAAGTCATAACATGCTATAAAATGCCTTGTAGAATCAACCCATGCAATCTCTTCTTCTCGCTTTAGTACAATACTTGAGTACAACAAATGCAACACAAGTTTTGATAGCATGCAAGTTACGTTCATAAGGCCATAACGCTTCTGTAGCTTTGAAGCATAAAAAAGGCTTGAAAAAACGCACACGCTAATAATATTTTACTTAGAACTTTTGAAAATACACTCACAAATAACTCGACATTTCAACTAATTTACCGGGTTGGATTGTTCAATTATGTACGAGAAAGGCACAATCACTGCTAGGTGGATCAATCTGGGTTTTTAATAATATCTCCATCAGTGATATGTAGACGAAGTTGTGCTTGCTGGGTTTCTTTAGAAGAAGACGGTTTCGTACTAATGGTAATAATTCGTCCTGCCCGCATAATCTTGAACCATAATTGGACCATTTCACAGATAGGTCATAACAGTAAATTATATTAAACTCACTATTCTGTTTGTTGTTCATATGTATGATAAACTAACATCAACATATACCGTTTTCACAATATGTCATGCTATTATTGGCAATTGTACCATATGAGTAATAGGCGGTTAAGTATAATTAACATACAAAAAAGGAAATTTTTCGGTACATTTTTTTCGCTACACAGTATGTGTTACTGTTCAGGTATAATATGTTTTTCGGACAAAAACGGTATGGTATGCAGTTTAAAAACAGTAGAACGATATGAAGCAAAACCACGCACCGTATCCCGTATCTTCACTAGTTGAACGAGCATAATTGGTTATTTTTCTAGCTTCATAAATAACAAACACAACAGTTATATTTAATTTTGTTTATTGATAAGAGCCACTTTTAAATATTGCCGAATGTTTGCATTAGATAATACACATATTTCGCACACACAAAATCGAAAAACTTCACTTTATTTTCTCGGTACAGAAGCTCATAATGGGTGTTGAATATCGGGAGAAGCCGCATCGGTAACTGCAAAAAATGGAAAAGAAAAACTACTTAAATAAAAGCTACCTACCTTTATAAAGCTTAAAAACTTAAAGCATTGAATAATGCTCGTAGTACATACCAATAATCAGCCATTAAACTATTCGCTTGGTTTGAAAATCTGAGCTGCCGATATGTGCGGAGAAACTGAAAATAGATATTAAATACATATATGTATTTTGATTATTTCAATTCAATTCAATTTGATATGAATAAATTTTATGACTAACCTTTGTTTTTTATGCAGAACTATTATATTTTTAACACAAATCACAATCAAAACTAACTAATCCAACCATCAGTAAATATATCAGGCCTCAGAAATCAAACACACGGAAAACCTTTTTTTTTGGTTTTATAAAAAATAAACACACATTCATCACAGAACTCCAACGATTATTGCATTTTTATCATTGGAAGATATTAATTTTCACGGCAGTGTGAAGTAGCAAGCTAGACTTGAACAGTACATGATAATTTCAAAGCTATATTATAGCTATATTATATTGTTACAATATTAATTGTAAGTCATTTACAGTTATCTATCGTTTCCTTTGTCATGATGGACCATAAGAAATTGTTAAGATGCAATATGCTTTGAAATTATTGCATATGATATTGAAGATTAACAATTATGTATAATACTGTTTTCGGGTAAACATATAATAACATTGTAAACCAATGGTAATGTAAATCGTAACAATATCGTTTATTTCATGTGAATAGTGACAACAACACAGCAAATCGTTTTCAATTATGCGGGTGGTTACTCACATTATTTTGTGAAGACTTTGAGAGGATCTGAAACATTAGAATTGTATAATTGATTAAATACTACAGAAAATTCATTTGTTTATTACCTTACTTGACTCTGATGAAGTCAAACGCAGCTGCTTGGTGTCATCGAACAATTTCAATAAATCTTGATGTTTAGTTGACTTTGCGTGATCCTTTAATGCGATAAAACCCCGATTCTCGAAGCATATACCATTGGCATCAGTTTGTTGAAGCCAGTTTTTATCAAACTGTGTTTTTTCCTGATATTGTATTAAGGTCACTCCTGACGGAATCCAAGTTTCAAAGTGCTCGCGTTTTCGGGGGCACATCACTCGATACGGAGGCGGCGTCGCAGGATGCGTGAAAAAATAAAAATGACAGTTGTGCGTTGCTTCCGTATCGACTGGTGTGCCCCCGAAAACGCGAGCACTTTGAAACTTGGATTCCGTCAGGAGTGACCTTAAGAAAAAGCGGTTGTACTGCATGTAATAAAAACGTAAGCTATGCCAATAATTTGGTAAAGGAAATTTTGAAGAGGATAATTTAGACCATAGACTTTATGTGCATTTTCAAACTCAAAACCATTAACGTGAAAAAATTCAGGATAACTAGCACAGTGTCCTGGTTCTACTTTTGACCAGTGGTGATGAAGATCAAATGAAAGCGTTTGGTACTTTTATTTTGTAGACATGAAATCAATGAAATGGTAAGCCCAGTAGGATTTTGAAGAGGTTTATTCCAGCAAGAGCTCGAAATGTTATTCAGCATACAACTGGTCTACGAATTCCACCTATTCTGTACTTTTGGAATTTTGAATGTCACACCTTGTTTCCTTATGTCTCAACAAACTATTTTACTCTTCACTTGTCATTCTTAAAAAAAACTATTTTAAGATTGTATATTAGACTACACATTCGCCATATTCAGTTTCAGATGTACTTTGAATGTAAGAAGATCCGAAAAGTTTGGTTATGTTAACCATGTTTTCCATAGCTCTAGTTTTGCAAATTATCTCTTTAAAATTTAGTTTCTATACTTACCCATATTTGATGAAGGCGAGAACAACTGTTTAGTGGAGAGCACTTGAATTGATTTATTATACAATCACATTTTACACAAGAAAATTACAATAAACAACGCACGCAGTTCGATGTGATGCTAAAAGACCGAAGAAATGTAAAAACCGTTTTTTCGCAGCAAACGTAAACAAGCTGTCTTTGTCAACAAGGAATCATTAAAAAACAATAGTGCTGTCCAATGAGAGCTTGAAGTAGCTCGAAGTTTCTCCCTGTCCTGCTCATGCCCATTTTTTGACAAAAAAGAACGAGCAGGACGGGAACAACTTCGAGCTACTTCGAGCTGCTCATTGGACAGCACTAATCAGTTCCATGATGGAGCCTAGATATGTCTCTTTCTAGCACACGATGTAATGTTTTGTTTTCATGTGGATAATCTTTCTACACGCTTCTATGAATAAATGAGATGAGTAGAAGACAATAATCTTCTACACAACCGATGAACATATCGCCCTCTTTTTTGAATCATGATACACGCTTAAAAAAATATAATTATTTTGATTTTAGCCTTTCTCGTACAACTAAGTTGTACCGAAAGGCTATCATTTCACTCCGAAAACGAACTTTTTATAGAAGCCACTGAGACCCATAGTATCAAATACCAATCGACTCAGCTTGACGAGCTGAGCACATGTCTGTCTGTCCGTGTGTATGTGTGTGTATGTGTGGTGTGTGCACAAAAACTATAAAAAACATTAGACAACTTTTCGTATAGTAATCCTTAACCGATTTTCTCGAAACAAGTTTCATTCGACAGGGGATAAAGCCTTGTTGATCACTATTAAATTTTATAACGATCGGTCATTGCGTTTAAAAGTTATGAAGAAAATTGTACATTGGACCATGTAAACCCCATATAAGGTTGGTCTTCTTCTTCTTCTTATTGGCATTACATCCCCACACTGGAACAGATCCGCCTCGCAGCTTAGTGTTCGTTAAGCACTTCCACAGTTATTAACTACGAGGTTTCTAAGCCAGGTTACCATTTTTGCATTCGTATATCATGAGGCTAGCACGATGATACTTTTATGCCCAGGGAAGTCGAGACAATTTCCAATCCGAAAATTGCCTAGACCGGCACCGGGAATCGAACCCAGCCACCCTCAGCATGGTCTTGCTTTGTAGCCGCGCGTCTTACCGCACGGCTAAGGAGGGCCCCACGGCTAATAGCCTGTTCAGATTACGCCATTAATGACATAATAATTGGCGTTTCAGGGTAAATACGCTTTATGATGTCATTATTTACGTAATATTCCATACATTTTGCGCTGTCAAAAGATACCCACTAAAAAGAATTTATTACGAACAATTATTACGAGAGAGCTTTCGTTCTAACTGGAATGCAGGGAGAAATTCAACAAAACAAAACTGACAAGCGTCACGCTCTCTTTGCCAGAGAGAAAATTCTCTCTGTTTTCATTTCGTTTCGTAGTTGACAGTCATGCTCTTTCTGTCGCAGCAGGGTCGAATGCATGTTAGATGGAAATCTTCTGAGCGCTGAAGAATAACTCGGATTGTGATGGTTTTGAGGAAAGCATTTTATATGATGAAAAATAATGATGATAATTATTTATTCTCCACTTATTCAACCTGAATTGTTTAAAAACAGATGCTCTCTAGAATTAACATGAAGTATTTAACTTAAACCTAGATTTAATAGAACAAATCGAATAAATTTTCAAAGTTCAAGGGCTAATGCGGAAGACAATTTAAAACGTAGGAATGGTTGTAAAACGAATATATTTGATGAATAAACATGATTTCATAAATTGTATCAATTCTGCTCCTAATTAATATACTTTGGATTTCAACATTTTACATGTGGGACAACTGTACGATTTGAATGGGATGTATATATGAAGTAGAATAACCTTAAATAAAACATGGATTGGTAATGCATTAATTCATCCAAAATTCAGTTTAAATTATATCACATTCACACGATTCGATTTTGTTAGAAGCTGTATCATTGATTGTCGAGTAGAACGCAATGGTTCAGTTTCCATTTTTGAAAAAAATTAAATTGCTGAGTTGCCCTTCATACATGGAGATACTGGTGGAAATACATTTTAGTTCGATAATATTTCTTGAAAGTTGGTCCAATCGTCCTTTTTTTTATTTATTTGTGAGAATTCCAAACAGTATCTAAATTTTTCTATCAAATATCAGTCCGATCCTAGTACAGACTCAAAATACTTTTTAAACTTAACAATAAATTGAGGAATAGTCTGATTCCCAGAAGAACGGCGCACCCAACTACTGAATTATCATTATCCTTAATGAGAGCTTCAAATATTCTTCGAAAATTCCTTTTCATATTTTTTTATATTTTTTCGTAGAAACTTTGTTCAGAAAAAATGTTCGATTGTCGCCACACAAATGCTTGATTTCGCAAATTAAATTTTAAAACTCTCCTTGAATTCAACCCTGTATTAGCGTGCAAATGAGCAAACATGGAAACGTCAAGATATATTATCTTGCTGCAGTCTGAACACTTCGTAATAATTGGATACCCTCTCACTTAACAAAGTCATAAATAGCCCAATCTGAATAGGCTATAAGGTTGGTGTCTTAACTAAATGAGAGAAAGGCACCACCAACGCTAGGTGGATTGATCTGGGTTTTTTATTCCCTAATAAATTTAAAAACTGCGAACCTTACAATAAATCCGCGATTTTCGCGACACAATTTTAGAGAACCGCAATTTTCGCGAATGGAAAGGCAAATCCGCGAAAAACGCGAAAATCGCGAAATCCGCGACTGTTGTAACAGCCCTGTAATTATTAATACACTTTTGGAAAAGATATTTTAGTTACAAGATAAACATTGTCGCTGTCGTCGCTGTCCGAAACATCTTTTGCTGGCAAGGATAGGGGATCTAAATGTCAATGAAGGAAAAATACATATGATTTAGGTACGACACATGTTTCGAACAGCAGAACAAAGGGAACCGAAGCGATAATATTTATCTGGTTACTAAAATATCTTTTAGTTTTGGTCATATGATCGTATAACAATAATTCAACTCGCGTTCAGTTTGACCTGCATTATTTATAATTATTCCTTATTTTAATCACTTTTCTAGATGATCCGTCTGCATCAGGAAGTCGACAACTCGCAACCCCATCAACGAAATGTCAAGAAAATGATGGAAGCCCTCGTCACCTACGAAGTTTTGTGTCAGTTCAGTTGGAGCGGAAAATCTGCCATCAATGGGCGTAAGTATTGTCTAACCTTGTTCGGTGCTAAAGCTCAGGTAATCAACTTCCATCATCTTTCAGAGTATACCAAGTACGTGTTCGGAAACAGCGTTGGCATCATCGATCTGCTTACGAAAACCCTCAATCTGGGCAAGAGTGCCGAAGAGGCCGAAGCCAACCAGAAACCAATTTTCACCGCCATACAGAGCTTCATCAAACACTCCCGACAGAATATGCTGCGAGACAGCCGGAAACGTCGAGACTCCGGCGGTGGGATCACCTCGGCTGGTTGTTACAGCAAGTGGGACATGGGAGGAGCCGTGCACTGTGGAGTCGATCGACTGTTGAAACCTCTGGCGCCAATGGCGCATCAGCAATCACCGCAGCTAATTAAACTCGAAAAGCAGGACATAATCAATGGTCAGCAGTTTTACGATTAATGTTGCTTTTATTAATCACAAACAATAGGGGATGTCTGGGGTGCTAATAATAACTAAGGTATCGATAACATCGTGTAACACCACAGCTGTAAAGAATATTATTATCGAAGAAGAAAACGTTTTTGTGACGCAAGTCGAGTAAGTTTACTGTGGAATAAATATGCCTATCTAGTACTAAAGAAACGTGCGTCCGAAACGAAAGTCGAATCGAAATGCGATTGTGAGCTACTTTTGTCCTAAATTAAAAGAAACTTAATTGCCCTGCGGTCTTATCTAGCGACTTCCGTCGGATGATTCCGCCTGTTCAGCTGGGTTCGCTATCGTGTGCTCCTGCTCGAAGCGAGTACTCAGCGCGTCAAAGTGGTCCACACTGAAGCTCGTCGGCGTGAATGAGCTGGCACTGCTCAAACTGGGCACCGGGTTGCAATTGATGAAGTTCCGGAAATAGTGATAAAAACGACTGCCTCGTCGCTCCACCCGAGACCGTTCGCGTTCGCAACGGCAGATTGTTCGCAGGAAGGGCTCGTAGTCACAGTACGTGGAACGGTTCTGGATGGGGTTGATGCCGATGAAGGAGGATATAGTTTGACTGAAAAAATAGAGAGGCTTTTAGATGGAATGCTTCTGTCAACATTCATTGATTGACACTTTTTTGCCCAGAAGAATCAATCGGTTTTTGTTTGGAAGACTCAGTATAAGCATCATAAGCTGCCAAAATGATTTTACAATCGGTACATGGTTGCCATAAAAATTTAAATTCAATGTCAGTCATATACAAAACTTTCAAATAAACTGAGAAAAATATTTAACATTAAGATAGTTTTAATTCCAATATGGAGGTAAAGCTTCATTCAATTTCCAAAGAACATTTCAAGTTGAAATTTTCAACTTGCGTCGGTGCAGCATAACGGTGTAGAATTGAAAATATTCCGATCAAGCTTACCAATCGTCTCCGTCGAATTGCTTCAAGCTGTCATAGCACATGGCGCCCACCCCGCTCCGCCTTCTCTCGGTCGGCGTTGGTTCCGGCTCGAACCATCGTTCCCAGGAGCTTTCCACCAGTTCATGCGCTATCTCCTCCTCTAAATGGTTTTCCAAACGGTCCTCGTGAGTCCTTGAATCCCTCTGAATCAAAGTTGCGGTCGAGATGTTCTCATAGAAGAAAACCAGTTCTTCTAGTTCCAAGGAAATGTTATCGTTGATTGACGGCGCCTTTGCCGTTGCTGTTTGTCGCTTTGTACCTCGTTTCCTCTTGGGAGTACCGGCGGCCGACACCGGAAGCGGTACGGAGGGACGAGGTTGTCTCAACACCCGTTCCATATTGCACCACAAATTATCGAAATTGATCGGAAACCTGATCAGTTGCAGCTCGTTCTGATTCCGACTAAACAGCCGGAAAAGGGCGGTATGCTTCCGCGCTGGAGGAGCGTCTGAGTTGGTGGAGGAAGCATTAGATTGCCGCGAAGCTTCATCGTCCAGTAGCGATTGTGGCTGTTTGTCTTCACGGATTCGAAGTTCCGGTTCTTCGACGCGGGAAGGTTGGTCGGCGAGACTGCGGTCGCCCCCACTTAGAACAAAGAATTGTAGCTCGTTAATAGTTTTCCTAATGTCTTTGCGGTTCAGCGCGTACAGCCGAGCCAATTCCGATTCATCGAGGTGGACTTTCTCGACAATGGACATTATGGTGAGCAACTTAGCGACGTGGGCAATTCCTGGGGCTACATAACGGATCACATTATTGGCGATGTATCGGGAGAGATGGGAGCAGTTCCGATCGGTAGTGGTTAGTACGATGGGGCGTTTGGAAGTAGCAATGAGCTGATTGATGGCCGAGATGAAACCCTCGTCCTGTTCAAACACTATGTCGGCGTCTTCTATAAGAATCAACGAAAGTTTTTTTGATCCAGAAGAGCCGTCCGAATCCAGAGACGCATGTCGAGCTTCGGTTTTTAAATGCTTCCGGGATTTCTTAAAAATATCCACGGTTTCGTCCTTCCTGCGGACCTGGTGACTTTGAGTAGCTTCTTGAAGTTCCTGAAGGATTATTTTACCTTTCCGACGGCTGCTGGCATTCAGTTCCAACACGTTGAAATTCATTTCGTTGGCCACGGCATAGACATTGCTGGTTTTGCCACATCCGGGTGGTCCGATCAGAACAATATGATTAAGGATTTGAGTTGAATTGGACGAAGCACTGGAGTTGGACGTTTCAAAATCATCGCCCGAATCGTAAGAATTCACTACGCGATCATCCTTCCAACTAGAGAGGAATTTTTTCAATGCGATCGCTGGTTGACAGTTTACCAAAATGTGATCCGGAACAAGGGGTTTGTATTTTTCGGTGAAAAGCAACTCTCCATTCCGATAGCTTAATTTAGACTCAACAATTTCCACACTATTCTCCAAGACTGTGTCCTCTTGGAATTTTCGTCCACTTTGCAGCATCGGTGGAGGATCTTCTTCTTCCTGGTGCTCATCAAAACTAGCTTTGAACTGCTTGTAGCATTTAAACACCGGAAAATGTTTGTAGCTCTGTTTCCATTCTCGTACGATCTCCTTCACATTACCGATTTTGGGCAATTCATAGCCATAGGCGTCTTCGAAATCCCCGTAGCCAATCAGTTTGGCCAGAATGTCCTCCACCGCCGAGTCGTCACAATCGTTCAATGTAGCAAACTCGAATTCTTCCTCTTTCTTTGGATCTATGCTGACCTCTGGAGAAACCGGTTTGATTTTGATCCTACACTTTCGCAAAGGAGAAATATCACATACTCTACCGGAAATCACAAGCTGCTGGACATGGCTAACCAATGGAAATACCGGCGATTCATTCAGAATCGATTCCTCGAAAGACCGCTGCTTCTCAATCTCCAGTCGCATTTTTTCTGGAATTCCAGACATCAGAAATGCCTGTCGAGCGCGAACCTTCTCCGGATCTTCGGTCGGTTTCTTCACAAATAGTGGAGCCAACTTGACGTTCCGCGCTGACTTCGGTGTGCCATCCGGATCGAGTTCGAAATTTCTCAACGAGGGCGATTTGACTACCTTCATTCCGTCAGACGGCGAGTTGACATTGACGATTTTCAGGGGCGTTACTATGGGTTTTTTACCCCCACGTCTCCCGGACGATTCTTTCTCCGGACTGATTCCATTCATTGCGGCATAGTCAACGACCTTTCCTGCGCATGCTCGCCGAGGACGTCCGCTAGCATTCATGGGACTTTGGTTTTCGTTTTGAAGCTCCTCCTGGATTTCGGCGGCGGTCGCTACTTTAGATTGAACGTCTTGCTCAATCACCGGAGTCCTTTGAGAGCGGCTGCGTCTCGGTATGGGAGGGGTCTGGAAAACGAAGTACGTTTACTCACTAGAATAAATGTGCATTCAAGGCTTAATTGTCACAATAAAAACGTTAGGATTTTTTTTAACTGTTTCTTTCCTGTACGTCCTTACGCAATTAGAATGACTTCTCTACAGTCATCCTATCTGAATGGAGAACTCTACGGCATAAGATCGTTTTGTTATAAATAGTCGAGAGTTTTGATTCGAAGCAGATTTTTCATTCAACTAAGCTCTATCTGGATTAAGGACAAATGTCGCAAGAGAGAGTTCATCGACTTGCCTTTTTTTTAATAGAAATGACAAGAGGAGGATTCATTTACGGTTCATATAGAAAACAATGAGAACTTTTGAGATGATGATGGCAAAGAAATCCCCTGCTTGTCTTTTTTATTTATAGGGAGCAAGTCGACGAACAGAATTCTTCCTTACGACATTCGCCCTTTTTACCAGAGAGAACTTGTTATGTCAGAACAAAATTTGTCTGGATTTTTAATTTCCCAGTTCCATGGAGTTACATACTATCAGATACAAACTAGTAGCAACGTTTGGTTTAAAATACTTCTATATTAGATAAATACATTATTCTAACACTTCATTAATTACAGATTCTACAGTTACTTGTTCATAACTTGTTGCCTACATTTATTGCCTCTTACCTCGTTCGGTGATTTTGTGTCTTCCGGTGTTTTATCCACCTTGTTGAAATATCCAAGCAGACTGTCCTTCTTCTTCAACGGTGAATTTAATTTACAAACAAACTCATCCGCTTCACTCGTTTTTTGTGGAGACGTTTCTACTATTTCTTCCGGAACAGGCGTCGAAGGTTTCGAATCATTGGATGACAATCTCCGAGAACCTCGCTTCTCAGTCAGTTTCAAGTCCAACTTCCGAGGAGAAGATCCCTTTTTCGTCGATCCCCTTCTTCTTTTAGGAGATTCTTTTGGTGGATCTACCACCACCTCCTCCACAACATCATCATCTTCTACATCCTCCGGAATTTCCATATTGCGAACAAGCTTTTTGAACCGTTTGGCTCTTCGTTTCATCTGATGCGAAATGAACTCCTCCTCTGCTTCTTGCTGAAGTTTACGCTTTCCAGCACCCTTCCGTTCTGCCCATTCTTCAAGCTTCAACTTTCGCTTAACTTTTTCATCTCGCTTAATTGCCTCTTCGGGGTTTAATACACCCGATCCGTTACTATCGTCCTTGCCGGGTGAATTGGAACCAATAGCTTTGTTCCTGGAGCTCATCATCAACTGGAAAGCGTTCATCTTCTTGCCAGAAGTTTCTTGCTTAGGCTGATCCTGCTCCGGTTCGGTTTTGTGCGTTTTTCGAGGTGATCGTCTGGGCGGTTCTGCAAACACAAAACATGTCAGATTTGATTAGCTAATGATGTTTTATCAACAAAAATGTGTTTTCTATCTCATCATTCTTACCTTTTGTATCGTCAGCCTCAGCTCCTTTGGATTCATCTCGATGGTCTTTCGATTGCTGTTCTTTCTCCTCTACGCGGTCCTCGTTTCTTTTTCTCTTACTGCACTTATGATGACTGCGTTTCTTTTTCAGCGACTTCAGCACCGATGCCATATTTTCGGCAATCATTCGATCGACGTCACTTTTAGATGGTGGAGCCTCATCCGCCTTACCAGCGGATACCCCTGCCTGTTCCGAATCCCCGTGCTCCTCAACCTTCTGTTGTGCTGCACCATCTCCAGTTTTCTCCTGACCATTTTCTTTTGGAGATTTAAAGTACTTTGCTATATTTCCATTCATTTCACCGCGATTTATCACAAAACGCGTAATTGATTTAACCCTCCTGCACTGTTGCACCACCTTTCTGCAATCCCCCAAAACACAACACTGTTCACGCAATACGCATCATTGCCACATCCAAACTGGAATCGATCGAAAAATCGAAATGTCCGAATTCCCGTCAGTGAACCAAGTTGCCACTCATACGGCTTAACACTCCGAAAGCGAATTTCGTCGAATTTCTGCTCCGAAACTGTTTATGTTCCGATTTTTTCTCCAACCAGCCAAAAAACAGCAAACCCGATGACGAAAATTTGACAGAGCGCACTGCACTTTTGGGCGCGAACGAGAAACTGTCAAAGGGGGAGGGCGCAAGATAAATACATTTGTGACGACAGGTACTTCAAAATTCTTGTATTCGGTTGTATTTGTGAAAACATTTTACACAGTGAGAAAAATGTGCACTCTGAGAAAAATCTATACTAAATAGATTAAAAGTCATTCTAACAGATTCTAATGGGCCAAACACAATTGGTACGTTTGCGTACGTTTTGACAGTTTTCCCATGGGAAAACTGTCAAAACGCACGCAAACGTATCAATTGTGTTTGGCCCATAACTGGCTATTCGCCTGGTTGACCCCGTATTAGTATAGATGCAACATAAACGAGCATAGTATAAATTTGAATTATTTAGGCAATGTACACGTAAAAAAATAACCTTATATGTTATGGCAAAAAACATTCGAAAATACTTATACTCTTCATTATGCCACCTAATGAATGATCCCATATCAAAAAGCTAATAACATTCATAAGTTAATGAAAAGTATAAGTTTTGGAATGTATGTGACTAATGCGATGTATAAGTTTTTTCTTATACATCTCATTAAGCGCCTTCTTTAGCAAAAAAGTATAAGAAATCTTAATAATAAATAACATTAATTTTTTTTACGTGTATACTCTAGGGCAATCCTCATACTTTAGGTGGATTCTGCTGTAGGGTTTCTGCTGAGTAAATGAAAACTTAAGGTGATTATAGAATGAAGCCCGTGGTGAATTTCAAATTCACCACACGTTTATCTACATACATTTCAAAAAGCCCAAATCTGGCGGAATAGTTTTCGTACAGTGCCGAAACTCAAATTATGATTGATCAGCATAACTAAGCAAACGATCTAACATTATTTCAGCCCCAAACGCGTTATGGTTCTTTCATCTCGTGCGCTTGAAAAAAATATTGGAAAAGCACGTGGTTTACAAAATGGCCGATTTCTGGCTTCATTCTATAATCACCTTAACGAAAACACATATCAAACAAATACTTTATTTTCCGATTTAGTTTAAGGCTCCGTCAGACGTTGCAAGCAAATCACTCGTGCGAGCGAATGATTTCTGAGAGCACTCGCAATTGCAGTCACACGTAGCAGTTTTTTACTTTAAGCAAATGACAGATTTACTCTCATGCAAATATAAACAAAAACGAAAAACTTGTTTTTCGGCCACAAAATCTAATTTCATTCCTATTTTTGCAGTGCAACACTGCGACCTGAAAACGTTTTCACTTTTGCGAGCGAAAAATTTGCTAGTGCTGCACTAGCAAGCGCAATTTCATTTCTGCGAGTTCAAAAATTTTAACGCTTAGCAGTCACACATTGCAAGCGAGCGTTTGCTTACGAGTTATCATTTGTTTGCATGCAATCACTTTCAGTGTAGTCAGACAGGCAAATTTTTGACAGTTGTCACTTTCTGCGAGCAAAATGCTCGTTGCGAGTGATTTGCTTGCAACGTCTGAGGGCACCTTTATACATTATAAGAGATTATTGTAAATCAACTAATAATTTAGAGGTAACAAATGCAGAGAACGTAGAGATGATGTACAATAACTGTTGATTTGGAGCTGGCTAGCTTACACCAAAAATCATGCAGGGGTAAACTATCTGCCACCGAACCATTGGGGGTCAAACCGGTATCGCCATAAGTTCCTCTAATCCAGCTTTCCACGCTCGGTAATGGCGGCTTGTCGGTGTGTAAAAATCAATCGGTCACTGTACTGTTTGACACTAGCTGGAGGAAAGCCCACTGGCGTTCCTGGGTGAGGGGAAGGGAAAAAAAGGCCTTTTCGCCAGTGAGTTTTCCTCCAGCTATTGTCTATCCGGATTAAATTTTTACCGCTTTTTATACCGAAGTTGGATTTTTCTCCAGATACAGGCAACTTTCCCAACTTCGGAAGTAGTACGCTGGATTCGCCTAAAGATGCGCTAAACAACGCATCAATTAAATAGTTTGACAAATAAAACTTCGGAAGAAAGTTCGGTTCGGAAGTCCCGACTTCCGAATTCTAACTTGGTGCTACGCCGACAATAGTGTCAAAAAGTACAGTGACCGATTGATTTTTGCACACCGACAAGCCGCCATTACTGAGCGTGGAAAGCTGGATAATATCAGGCGTGGCCTCTCAGAAATCGCATGAACATCTTTCGTCTAAAAGTTAAGAAGTATTTTCATTAGGTATAAAATTATTATTTATTTGTTGCCAGTTATACATACCAGCTTAGCAAAATGATAGTCCATGGCATACGGTGATTCTGTCATCTTTTCCGCTTCCTGAGGACGTTCGATTCATGAGGTTGTTGATCGCCATTTTTGACGAATAGGCGGAAAATGCAGAAAGAGAACAGCTTTCACCATTAATTAATTGGATTAAAGATTAGTTGAAAGAGTTACCTTTTTAGCGATACAATTATCCGGCGGCTTCATGCTTTTCGCGTTCTTTAAAGTTTTCGTACAAGGAAATCTTATTTTCATAATTCCATCTGGAACAACTGAAGTTAGCCCAAAATTATTGTTTTCAACCCAGGAACCATTAAGCACTTTAATAAGCCGTATTCATACCATATAACAGCTTTTCAGTGCCTATAAGCTCTATATATGTTTCTCAACTGCTTATTGGCAGTATAAGCCTCAAGCAGCAGAAGAAGCCGTTTATCGGTATAAAACGCTTAGATGTAAAGCTGTAGATATACAAGCCGAATAAGAGAACCTTCATTACCAATTTAGAGCTATCATCCATGACGTTTGGGTGAAATCATAAACAATAACGCCCATAATTTTATAAGCTGTCTCTTTCACTCGCATTTGAAACAGATAGTTTTGAAAATCAGCTATGTACAATAACAATGTTATTGATAATGTTTATCATTTACGTATAGGAAATGCATGATTCTTGTTTCAGGAGCTGTGGATTTGTTTTATATTTAGCTTATATTAATCGCCACCTGAAAGGCTCGCTGAAGGGAACTTTCAAATAGGCTTTATTTGAAAAGTGTAGTGTGGTTCATTATATTCAATAGTAAATAAGTCGTACACGAATTGCACTTTTTTTAACATTTCCCTCGCCATTGACATGGAAGCAGATAGAATCGTTGAGGCGAATAGAATCCTTATGTTGATTAACCCTTCCCAGCAATAGATCCACTCAGTTTGGAGATGGATCAGATGGCACGGCGACCAACTAAAACTAAATCCATCGTCCAAGCACAAGTTCAAGACCGGATTTTAATAACAAAATAACAAAAAGATCCATCGAGTCCCACCCAACGGGAAGAAAAAGATAGAATGTAAATAAATATTTTTCGTTTCATTTTTTTTTCGTTCAATTTCCAACTCGTCTAAATATTTTGACACTTACGCATAGGCATGGAAAATAGTAGGGGCAAGCACTATATTGGCCAAATAATTCGCCAAAAGCGGCTTTTGAGCAGCACTCAAGCTCAATTTAGATCTTATTAGCACTGTTACCATATCTTTAAGGTGACTATAGAACTGAATTAAAGTCATTTTTAACGGCTTAGTGGTTACTTGCCAACTAAAATATCTTTTGTATAGAATGAGGATGGAGAGATGCGGCCTCGAACCGTGTATTGTGGCGTCAAATTGTTGATTCAGTGTTATCTGTTTAGATGTAGACTAAATAAATGAATGAATAGAATGATATCAAACATAAATTATTCCAGTAATAGTCTTGTTGTCTTTCGATTACACATATAATATTTATGAATGTAACTATAGAGAGTGTCGATACGATACACCGCGCGGCTGTTTTAATGTTTCCAAAAGCGCATTTGCACAAGATTCCACGCGGCGTTTCACATTCGAAAGGAACAACCGCACTTTAGGAAACGCCACAATGTTATCTCTCCATAATGGGCCAAACACAATTGATACGTTTGCGTGCGTTTTGACAGTTTTCCCATGGAAAAACTGTCAAAACGCACGCAAACGTACCAATTGTGTTTGGCCCATAAGAATCGAGTATACGGGCAGCAAAAAGCGCGGTGCGTCGTTTCTTGTGGGAAGCACCGCGTATACTTTTGGGCAAATGCGTTAATATTGTCTGTTTCCTTAGTAACAAAACGCGCCGACCATTTTTTGGGCACTATCAAAATCGTCGCTAACATCTTTTTTCTAAAATTATGTTAGTTTTATTAGAAAATAATGTCAATCTGCATTAAAACAGGGCTCAATTTTGGGAAATAATGTGATTATTGAGTACATAAAATTTTGTTCACAGTTGATTTGACAGATCTTATGGCCATTTCTGCTGGCGACGGTTTTGGCGTCAATTTGTTTTGCGACGATTTCAAATCGTCGCGGCCGATAAGGTGGGAAATTGATAATATATTTAGATGAGTGAAGATAAATCCTCTGTCAAACGTATCTCGTGGTATCTCCATAAACGAGCATGACTTCACACTGATAAAAATATATACGTTCGATTCATGTTTTTCGGAATATGGACGATTCCAATCGGCTTACATGCTCAACTCTAGTGGATTTCACATCGCTGAAATGTTCTTCTCACACAATAAGTTATGATTTACAACATTTGTTTCATTTGATCTTATTGCTCATCCCGAATGCGCGCACCTTTCTTTTTTGTACAATCGGGTTTTCCTATATTTTTGTTGTTTTTTCCCCAAATTTTCTTCAACTTCAGCTATGTTTTCATAATTTTAGGATGTTTTTGAAGTTGCGTCTTCACAATTGCCCAGAATTTTTCATTTGAGCGAAGTTCCGGTGAGTTTTGTGGGTTCATATTTAGCACAAATATGAACGGCACAAATTTAGCTCCATTTGCTCGGTACCACTGCAATACGTTACGAGCGTAGTTGCAAGAGGCCAGATCAGGCCAAAACAGTGTTGATACTTTGTGTTTTCTTATGAAAGTCAAAAGATCCTTTTTGAGACACTATTCGGTGTAAATCGTAATGTTGAATCTTCCGGAAGTAATGAAGGGAGCGCTTACTTCACCACATCCGCAAATCGCCGGACTTCTTAGCAAATTTTAATAACTTCTTTGTTCGGACATCCTCCGGAATATCGAACTTGGACTTGGCAACGAAATATTCATGTCCAGGAAGTTGACGGAAGTCAGCCTTGACTTAGGTTTCATCATCCATCACGATGCAATAGAATTTGGTGAACAACTTCGTGTAAAGTTTCCGGGCGCGGGTTTTTGCAGTGGTGTTATGCTTTTCATTTTGGTTTGGGGCTTTTTGCACCTTGTAAGTTGTAAACATGTAACCTAGCACGTTTCATGGTTTTTGTGCACGAAACCAACCGACACCTCGGACTTCATTTGGAAACTTATTGAGCTGTTCTACCAATCCTGGTCATTTTACTGTCCATTGGACCGCTTCTAGGACCACTCCCTTCCTTCCTTCCTTTGAACACTCAGATGCTCTTTGAAAGTTTTTTATTACACGGGATACAGTTGAATTAGCATTCCTAAGTGTTTTGCTATCGATCGGTGGGACGCCTCCGGATTTTGATTGTAGGTGCACCAAATTTTTTCACTGGCAATTTCTTGCTCCGACGATATAATTGGAACCACTGTATGAATAAATGAAACTCTGCAGATGTAAACAATACACTATGAATAAGATTTGGTCAAATTTTCATTTATATACTTAGAATATTACTCATACGGTTTAAAAGTTATAGGAGATTTCCGGTGTGCCATTTTTATCGAATACACCCTTTAATAACATGATCACCGATATTTTGTTGAAAAGGCTAAGTTGACTAATCCAGAAGGTAGCTAAAGCCGGAAGGGTACGATGGGCAGGACATGTTGCAAGAATGCCGGACAGCAACCCTGCAAAGATGGTGTTTGCGTCCGATTCGGTAGGTATGAGACGGCGTGGAGCGCAGCGAGCGAGGTGAGCAGACCAGGTGCAAAACGACTTGGCAAGCGTGGGGCCCATTCAAGGATGGAGAGATGCGGCCTCGAACCGTGTATTGTGGCGTCAAATTGTTGATTCAGTGTTATCTGTTTAGATTATAGATAGTGGAATATATAGATGAGCGAAGATAAATCCTCTGTCTCCAAACGAGCTGTCAAACGTGTCTCCAAACGAGCATGACGTCACGATTTCAATGGAAACGTTAAGGGCTGTGACGTCATATGCGCATGTGCACGGGCAAAAAAAAAAACGACTCAGCCATGCTTTCGCTCATCTGTAGATAGATTCTACTATCTATACGCTCATCTATAGATTCTACTATCTATAGTTTAGATGTAAACTAAATAAATGAATGAAGTTGAGTAATAAATAAAGTAGCTATACGCTGATGCATTGAACCAATAATAAAATCTATTTGTCACAGCCATAAATTAGCATATCTATGTTTAATGCTCATTAATATATGCTAAAATTATGTACCGACGTTGCATAATTCCCTGCCCATGATCTCACGTGCGGTAGCGATAGACACTTCCTCATAAAGCGCAAACCGCCAAGAAATGATCCAATCAATCTATCGTTCCTCGTTCCCTTGATTGGCGGTAGTCTCGATTTTTATTTTTTCGTTTTTGTTTTTTAATGCTCCACTAATCCAATACATTGCTGCATTCTGAGCCCGGGCACGGACAAGTGATGGATATGTAATATTAACTGGCGTGTACATGAGAAGGTGTATGCGATGGAAACTGGCGGTACTTAGGTCTCGGAAGCTCATTTATAATATATTACTCATGTAGGTATTTATAGTTTGCACCAGTTATTATACTTTTTGCTTTCATTATGCTCATACAGTTCAATTCATTGTTTTTCCTTATTTTTATCGAGCTCACTGCCAGAACACCAGCCTCAATACAATAATTTGACTGAAGCATTGCGAACCCACCTGACTCGTTCGAAGTTTTCCTTGTCTATACGCTTTATGATGAAGGTAATGATGATAATGCTCCCTAATTAGTTTCTTTTCGTGTGTAGGCCCCGATCGCGTTTGATAGTCCCCTGGCGTCGCAAAAGCCCAGGCAGGTCGTCGCTGATAAGTGCAGGGTAATTACAAAAATGCCATTTCTTCCATCTTTATGGACTGGTGGGTTGGCGAATCACCGCGCCAATCTATAGGTATCGACCGATCATCGGCTTGATAGTTCACTCGAGCGGAAAGCAGGAAATTATACTTATATTGGAAAGATGCCAACTTCCGATAGTCTCGATTCAAGTGATCGATTATCGCATTTGAGCGCGCGCCAGTTACAGGAATTGGCGGTAGTGAAGACGAAAACTGAGCATGAGTACACCCAACTAAAAGATATAGCCACGATAAGTATTTTTTCCACAATAAAGCTGTTCGCAACCATTTCGTGAAAAGTGCCCTCCCATGATCGTGAAGCTCTGTTGAAATAGGTGTCAGAGAAAAATGCGATCTCTTGGTGATCTCTTATGTCCCCATCACCATTTATGCAATTATTTACCTATTGATTCTTGGACAAAAATCGAGCCTATCGAGTTATTGAGATTCGCTGAGCATTCGTTTCATTACTTATGTTCAATTGGCGCTTTGGTGTTGCATGAATAATAAGAAGCAGAAAGCGAGGCAGAAAGATGATATTTAAAAATATTCGCACAGGAAAGCATACGAAGACATTCTTGAAGCTATTCCTAAAAAATCTAAGCGTAATTCAATTAAAAACGGTTAGCAGTACGTTGTTGGACTTATCTTCTACTTGGTGATAAACACAACTTTTCTATTTATTTTATTTCATACTTACTTGATACTTGATTGGCTATAGCTCTTCGATGAACCTACGCCGAATGGAGTACATTTTTGCAATTCTCGATCCTGGGCTAATGGCTTCCAGTCGCCCTGAACATTAAGCGCCTCCAGGTCCTTTTTAAGCTGCCAAAAGCAATCGTGTACGCGGCTTTCCACGAACCCTACGGCATTTTCCGGGTTCTCTACTAAATATTATCTTTACTCAACGTTCTTCCGTCATACGAACAACGTGTCCAGCCCACCGTAGTCTGTCGTGTTGTATAAACTTAACAATATCCAGCCCTTTATACACCTGGTACAACTCGTGATTCATGTGACGCCGCCAGATACCATTCTCCTGTTTAGCGCCGAATATTGTCCGCAGCACCTTACGCTCAAACACTTCGAAAGCCTTCTTTAACGCATAATCAGCTTAAATTCTTTGTTGAGGGTTGTGTGTTAGTGAGTAGCCATCGGGAAAGTAAAGTACAATGCGTGTGTTATTTGTCGCGAGCAGAAGAAAAACTATCTGTTTTATAATCGGTTGATCATGCGCTTGTATTGCGCTTTGCTACGCTTGAGACAAGTGCGATCTTCTATAGCCTGCGTAGGTTCGGTCGTCCAAAACGCGATCCTCCACAGTTGGTGAATAGTGTCCATGCTCGGTCCATAGACACGTCGAACGATCTGGTATCGTTGTACTTTCTGCGGTCGAGAAGTAAATCAATTGACATGCGTTTGATCGTGTTAGTTTGTTCTGATTTGGGCTGCTGTTAGTTAAAATCATTGTGTGACTAGAATGGCACGGTCGTATCGCTTATCAGAGTGAATCCAGGTCAAACGATGCCTACCGACTAAATAGCAAACATCATCAACTAATATTCCTTTACTCTTCCTAACTAACTAGAAAGACGTGGCCGGTGCTGTTATTGATCATTTGAATATTTGAGTCACTGAAACTTGCACACTGAGAATGCTTGAGCAATCCCAGTCAATCATTCAGTTGATTCTTTGTGCAATTTCACTGATTCGGGTCAATCACGGAGTAGCAACCATATATATGTGTAGTCAGTAGGGTGGCTCAAATTAGTATGGAAAAAACTTTTTTAATTTTTTTTGATGGGCCGATCTTATTCGGTTCTATTTGATATCCTGATGGTCTGGACAAAATTTCAATTAAATCGGTCAACGTTTAGGCGGTGCTTAACTAATGGCCAGAATTTCAGCCAAATCGGTCAACGTTTGGGCGATGCTAAACTCGGGGCCCTCCTTAGCCGTGCGGTAAGACGCGCGGCTACAAAGCAAAACCATGCTGAGGGTGGCTGGGTTCGATTCCCGGTGCCGGTCTAGGCAATTTTCGGATTGGGAATTGTCTCGAATTCCCTGGGCATAAAAGTATCATCGTGCTAGCCTCATGATATACGAATGCAAAAATGGTAACCTGGCTTAGAAACCTCGCAGTTAATAACTGTGGAAGTGCTTAATGAAAACTAAGCTGCGAGGCGGCTCTGTCCCAGTGTGGGGATGTAATGCCAATAAGAAGAAGAAGAAACTCGTTGGAACTTTATATGCAAAAATCTATGCAGAAACATCTGAAAACAGTGATTTGCAGTTAGGCGACACAATTTACTATGAAGAACTATGATACCCATTCAGATCTTGTAGATTTTAATACATAATGTTATGCTGAAAACCACAAGAAGATCTTCTCGCGGTTTTCAGCATAACATTTTGTATTTAATTCTAAACTGAATGAGTATCATAGTTCTTCATCGTAAATTGTGCCGTCCAACTGCAAATCACTGTTTTCGGATGTTTCTGCATACAAACTTCCAACGAGTTTAGCATCGCCCAAACGTTGACCGATTTGGCTGAAATTCTGTCCAGAGCATCAGGGCATCAAATATCGAATAAGAGGGCGGCCCATCAAAAAAATTGAAAAAGTATTTTTTGAGCCACCTTAGTAGTCAGTCAAAAATAAGCTAGCCAAGCTAAGCTAAGCTCACCCTTCACGCACAATTTGAGACTAACTTGGATGCTCAGCTCACTCTGCCACCTGATTCATGCTCTAACACACCGATTTGAGACTTATTTGGGTGCTCACTCTGACGCTCAGACATGTGATGCTGACTTGGACGCTCACTCTACACTCCTCTGTCATGCCACGAGGTGTCGATAACGATAGGTACCAACCAGTAGCGTTGCCAGAAAATTGGTCCGAGGGGGGGGGGGTTATGATTTTTTTGGAGGAGCAATTTCAATGTTACTAGTTAATCTCTTGGTTTTCGAATAAAAAGGATCTATGTATGTACTCTAACCCCAAGAAGCTTCAAACTCCGCTTTGATGCGATCGGGACTTCACCCATGAATCACTGTATGTTGAACCGACTTGTGGTTGTTGAAGATAACCACCTTTGTGTTCTGTTGAGCGAGCTCCAATCTTCTAGCGCTTATCCAATCTGCCACCGTGCTGATCGCGTGTGTTGCGGTCAGTTCTACTTCAGGAATTGAGACCCCGTAGACCTCAAAGGTTATGTCATCGACGAAGCAGACGATCTTGACTTTAACTTTAGTTTCAGAGCCCCGTCGTACTAAATGTTCTATAATACCGTGCGCAGTATTGAACCTTGCGGAACTCCTGCAGTAATAGGAACGCTTCTCTGACCGGCATCAGTCTCGTATAATGGTACACGGCTCTGGAAATAGCTTTCCAAAATCCGTCACAGGCCCACCGGCAGACTAAGCCGGTATAACGAAAACGTGATGGCATACCAGCGCTGTGGAGTGCGTTCTTCACATCAAGTGTGACTAACGCACAGTATCGAATACCTCGCCTTTTCTGTTGGATCGCTGTTTCGGCGGTTAATAGCGTCCAACGCGGAATTACCCTTACGAAAACCAAACTTGACAGGCCGTCCGTACCCTCTGCGTACGGGGTCAGCCTGTTGAGGATGATCCTCTCTAGCAACTTGCCCGTCATGTCTATAAGACAGATTGGTCTGTACGCCGATGGGTTGCCCAGCGGCAACAACACCAATTTCTGCTTTTTCCATCCTTCGGGAAATCTACACTCATCAAGGCATCTCTGCATAGCTAGCCTGAACATGTTCGGGTTCACTATAATTGCTGCCTTGAGAGCGCTGTTCGGAACTCTATCAGGCCCTGGAGCTTTGTTCGTTACCAGAGATTTGGCCACCGCGAGTAGCTCTTCGTTCGTCACCGGAGCCACCATTTCGGCCGCACCTATATTGCCTTCTTTGCCAACCTATCCAGGGACCGTTCGGGGGGTGAAGAGCCCTCTTGACCATTACTATCATGTAGGCGTCACCCCACGGATTCGCCATTGTTGATCTTAAAGCGAATTGCTAGATGATCACTATGGGTATAACCCTCATCCATTGTCTCGAAGGGCAAGTATGAACACCATGGGTTGCTATTGGTATTGTATTGAGCCCAGTTAACTTGGTAGAGTTGGTCTTGGTAGAACTTAGAAAATCCTGTTTGAACATATCAAAATCACGCACATGGCTTCAAAAGGTCTGGGTGGACACCATAGATTGCTATTGACTTTAAATTGAGTCCAGTTGACTTGGTAGACCAATTGGTTTGAGCTCCAGAATGATTTGGAGAGCTTAGAACATCCGGGTTGGGCATATCTAAATCGTAAATCACGTACATGGCCTCTAAGGGCCAACCAACCAGACGTTCAGGTTGTATTTAAATTTGTTCCTAACCGAACCAATTGGTTCACCTTTGGTTCACATTCAGCTACAAGCTCCTAAATGGAACTTCAAAGTTCACTTTTGTGCTCCAACAAAACAAAAAAATACCCAAAATGAGTTTAATTGAGGTCGAAATACGTATCTGTAAAGATAACAAAACGTTGTGGAAATAAATGGAGAGTTCCAAATTTGTTAGTACTTAGACAGACAGTTAGTACTTAGACTTAAACAGTTGAATACATAAAATTGTTAGCTGGTTTTTGGAATTCGTCTAAGCAAGGGCCTCATTCAGTCGGGCACCTAAACTTGTAGGTTTTATTATTATTATTATTATTATTTTATTTGTGACATTTTACCATTTGGGTGGCATTCATGTCAGGTAATTCATGCTTAAAAAGTAACTTGGTTACAATATGAAGAATAGATTAAATTTCCTTGAACAAATCACTTTCTTTTAAAAATCGTATCACTGCTGTTTCTTTGTCGGTGTCGAAAGCCAGTATTTCCGACAGTGATCCGCCTATACCACACATCTTCCTTCTTTGCTCTAATCCTCTGCATTCTACTAGTATGTGGTGTACTGTGAGCTGCACTCCGCAAAATGTGCATATCGGCGGTGCATTACGGTTCATCAAATGTGCGTGGGTAAGTCGTGTGTGTCCAATTCGGATACGTGTTAAGACACGTTGTTCGGAGGGACATTTCCGGTCCAGGTATTTATATGTCGTTTGTTTGATTTGTCGCAGCCGTGTTCTACTTTGGTACCATTCTTGTTCCCAAGCTTCCCAAATCTTGCTTTTTATGGATTGTACTGCATCTTGGGCTGGTATTGGGATGTCCTGTTACGTAAGGTTACCTCCAATTCTGGCTAGCTGGTCCGCTTTCTCGTTGCCTTCAATCCCGGAGTGACCAGGTATCCAAATAAACGTTATGTCCTTGTTCGCGATGGTGGCTTCGATCGACTGTATCCAAGGATGCTTTGATCGACCGCCGCTTAATGCATCAATGCAGCTGGCAGAGTCAGTCATTATTATTGCCTTCACACGCCCGTGAAGTTTAGAAACCGCTGTTTTCAAAGCAAAGGCTTCGGCTGAAAATACGCTGCATTGATCTGGAAGTCGAATGCTCAGGTAGTCGCTGAGCATGACCACTCCCGCGCCGATTTTGTTGTTGTACTTGGAGCCATCAGTAAATATTTGGTCGTGAGTACTGTATCGGCTCGCGATAAGCTCTTTGTACTTTGGCAGCACAATGCTTTTGTTCGTGCCAGCTTTGATACTGCTCCTGAGAGAACTGTCGATTTTGGGGGATGCAGTGCACCATGATCTGTCCGTGGGTCTGAGTGTTCTACATACGTTTGGAAGAGCCCATGCAGTTGTTTCCAGAAGGAGTGATTTCGCTCTTTTTATTATGGGATACTCAGCTACGTTTTCTCCTTTTTCCAGTAATCGAACGGCTATTTGACATAGGCGCTGGATTAACGCATGTCTGAAAGGAACACTTCCAGCTTCGGCTATAACGGAGGGTAGAGGGCTGGATGGAAATGCACCAGAGGCTTGTCGATGTACGCCGTTGTAGATGGGCCCCAAAATTCTCTCCATTGCTTCAGCGTTGTTGCTTGTTAAACCTAGGCCGAAGAAGATCTTTGATATGATTAAGGAGAAACCTATTTGCATCAAAGTAATTCTACTGCTCCTTTTCAAGCGATGTCCGAGAATTCGCATGATTTGAGTTTTTTTCTGACAGCTTTGCTTTATGAGCGCGAAGTGCTTTAAGAAGTTAAGCTTAGAGTCAAGAAGGATTCCAAGCACTTTCAAACTACGTACTAAAGGAATAGGTACATTGCTAATTTTAATGGCTCTCCCTTTTTTGCGGTGTTTAATGTTACAGACGTGTAGATGCTTGGATTTTTCGGGTGCTATGGAGAAGCCTACTCCGGTTGCCCAGTTTACAGCTGCGGAAACTGCTTTTCGTAGGATTGCCCGAATCGTTCCGTGGTTTCTCCCTTTGACTATTATTATGACGTCATCAGCGTATAGTAAGATTTCTGCCCCAGGTGGGATAACTTCTAGAATAGGTTGAATAGCAACAATGAACAACGTCACAGAGAGGATGGAACCTTGAGGCACTCCATTCTCTGCTCGTCTCAGTGAAGAAAGAGTGCCATTGGCAGCTACTTGGAAGTACCTTTCAGAGAGAAAGCTGGAGATGATGTTTAGCATTCGACCAGAGAGTCGCCATTCCGTCAACGTGCGTAAAATAGAAGGCCTGTGCGTTGTGTCATACGCCTTCGAAATATCGAGGGATATTATTTCTGTGTGTTCGTCTTCCTTAAGATTGATGACAGATTCTAACTTAGCGAAGTGGGTGTCGACGCCTTTTCCTGCGCGAAACGCGTGCTGACGCGGATCAAGTTTTCCAGTAGTCTCCAACTCTGTAACTAATCTTCGGTTGATCATTCTTTCGAAAATCTTTCCAAGACAGCTTAGAAGCGATATAGGTCTATATCCTTCGGGCTTACTGCGATCTGCTCCAGGTTTTGGGATAGGGATTATAGTACTCACTTTCCATTGTGATGGAAAGCTACCACTTTCCCACACATGGTTAAAGAGTTGCAGCATCACGATTTTTGCTGAGTAAGGTAGACGTTGCAGCAGTACATAACTCACGTTGTCGGTGCCGGTAGCGTTTCCTCCTTGGCGGTTAAGAGCCCACATCAGTTCATCTAAAGCGAATTCCCTGTTGTATGTTTTGTGAAGGTTTTGACGTTGACTTCTGAAGGACTCACAGTTTCTGTTTCTGAGTAGTTTGTGTTGGATGTTTTGTATTGATACTCATCCGCAAGTGCATTCGCTACTTCTTGTCCATCGTTAGTGTGTCCTGCCGGTAGATGTAATGTAATTGTGTTGTTTGTCCTTTTCCCTTGAAGCCTGTTTATATTGTTCCACATCAGACTGGTTGGCGTATCTGGATTGATGCTTGCAACAAAGTTCTCCCAGCTTGTTTGCTTCGCGTCGTTGATTATTTTGCGGCATGCCGATCGAGCCTCCTGGAATTGTTTTAGTGCATCTGCTTTGCGTGGGTCTCCATCTTTTAAACGGCGCAGAGCACGCAGGTGTTTTCGCCTTACTTTAACTGCTAGTTTCACCTCATCGTTCCACCATGCGACACATTTTTGGCCCACATTTCTTTTAGATTTTGGGATGCTAGCTTCTGCAGCAGCTATGATCGTGTTGGTGAATTCGTCAAGTTCCCAGTTTGCCTTATCGAAAATCCATTTAGCTCTTTTAGTCGGTTCAGTCATGTTGTGTTGCGTATCAATTAGTATAGGGAAGTGGTCGCTACTAGAGTACTCAAGAAGGGTTTTCCAACTGAAATTAGGTGCGTGTGATGTAGAACAGATGGACACGTCGAGGGCCTGCGATGCTCCACTGGAAGGATCGATACGCGTGTGAGTGCCATTGTTGAGAATAACCATATCGTGTTTCACTACTGTCTCAAGAATGGCTTCCCCTCGTTTCCTAGTTTCAGATGCAGCACTTGAGATTCTGCTTCCCCATGCTGTGTGATGAGCATTCAAGTCGCCTAGTATTAGTAGTGGTTTTGGCAGCTCTTCCAGAAGCTTTTCGAATAGGCTGGAGGCTTGTTTGTCTCTAGGTGGGAGGTATACGGAAACGATCGTTATTGCAATTGGAGTGTATAATTGAACTGCTACACAGATAGAAAAATCCACTGAACTTTACGCTAAAAATCATGCACATAAATGGAACGCTATTATTAGCGTAATTCCTCACAGGATATAGCCTAAATGTATACAATATTTGACGTGAATCATCAATATTGCATACAAGTTGTAAGCAATCTTGTTAGGAAGAGGACCATTTCAGCGAAGAATAGCGTAAATTTCCGCATTTCAAGTTTTACGCGCTGTTTATTTTTCATAATTTTTTTCTGTGTACTGCTTGAATATTGGTTCTGAAGTGGATTTGTTGGAAATAATTCCCGTGTTTGATTGCCATTCCAGCTCCTTGTCTGCAGTGCGTAGAGCAGCTACTGAACAGAAGATTGTAGTTGAGTCCGAGGAAATTTGGTCCAAGTTTACGGTTGTCGGCGTTGGTTTCTTGCAGGCATATTACAACCGGTTGGTATTTGGCAATAATAAGCTGCATTTCGTTGAAGTGTGTACGAAGTCCGTTTATATTCCACTGGATTGCGAAGGAAGAAGATGTTTCGGTTTCGGTTTGACTTGAAGAAGAGGATGCTCTTGATGGAGAATGCGGTGTGATGGGACTGGGGTAGAATATCCGCTCTGTTTGATTTACCAATGATATGTTAGATGCGATTGTGCAATCACATTGCACATCAATAGAGGGAGTTTCGCTGTTGCTTGGTAGATGTATCCCTGCGCTGATTCCTGGACTGGCGGATAATAGAGTGGTATACGGTTGGTCGTTTGATTGAAAAGGAGTTAAGATACTTGCCCTTTGTTGTGGGCTGCCCACGCCGACTGCCGCCAGAGGCTCATCAGATTTCTCTGGAACATCTCTGGTCAGGGTCGACGTGGGAGGCCTCGCGCTTGGCGAATCAGATTCGAGGTTGTTGTGTGCGGTGTTGGATGGATAAGTGATGATGGTGCTGTGGTGCTCTGTAGTCGATCTTCTAATGTGGGGCATCGCAATGTGCGATAGCGTCAGCTGTTTGTCCAAATTAGGTGGAAATTTGGTGTCTCGATTTACCACAGGGATGATTTTATCGTCTTGGACTACCTGTGTTGAACAGGGGAGTTTTATTGTGTCCGACTGTGCTGTGTCGGTTGAAGTGTTGGTGTTTTTCCTTATTCTTCGTAGAGTTTTATAGCGTTCTGGAACCGCAGATAGGGAGGTGGTATTTGACTGATTTAGGTATGTAAAATGAGAGAGGATACTTGCCCGAGATGCTGGGCGGCCCACGCCGACAGCCGCCAGGGGCTCATCAGATTTAACTGGGACATCCCTGGTCAGGGTCGACGTGGGAGGCCTCGCGTTCTGCGATTCAAACTCGTTGATGTTGTGTGTTTTTTTAAACGAATATATACAGTTGGAGTTGATGTGATTCGATGATTCCATAGTCAGGCTTGGTGTATGTTGCAACATTGATGTAGCGGTGATGTTATCGACCGGATTCCAGGAGGAAGACTGGGATGCAGAGCACTGGAGGCTGGCTCCATCCCATTCTCCTCAGACGTCCACTCCCAGTGTAGTAAGGGGGGAGGTTACTACATGCTCTCCCTCCCTCGTCGAGCTGTGCCGGTTGACGCATTGATGCAATGTAGTTTAGTACGGGGAAGGCGTAGTATACTGGATTTACGGGAGAGTGGGTGGTATGTAACTGTTTTTATTAACAACATGTGAGGGAATACTTGCCCGAGAAATTGGTTGGCCCACGCCGACTGCCGCCAGGGGTTCATCAGATTTTTCTGGAACGTCCCTGGTCAGGGTCGACGTGGAAGGCCTCGCGCTTGGCGAATCGAGAAGTGATGGGTTGATCGTCTTGCTGGTCGATGGTATGTTGATTAGATTGTGAATCTTGTCATATTCGGCAGCTGATAAGGGGGGTTTAAAAGTAGTTGTTCCATGATTACTTGCTTGTTGGTTGTTCGTTGCTGATTCCATTTTCAATGCTGGAGTAGTAGTATGGGTGTTTGAGTGTAGTATTTTACGATGTTCTCGGTCCTTTATTGTTTCCAGTATATATAGGTGTGCTGCCTGTGTCCAACGGCACCGGAATGCGTTTGCCCCTATCATTGATGGTTTCTGTCGGCGAGATATCCAATTGTCGTTTACCACTTCTGCTACGCGTTTGCATGTAGTGCTCGTTGTTGTTGGCTTTGCGGTTGTCTCGTCGCTTGGTTGGTGGAGAGATGAAAGATTGATCTTTCCGAGATAAACGTTCATTCTGTACGCATGCATCTTTCTGCAGAGATGAACACGGAGATAATTGAGTATGTGGTTTCGTAGTAGTGGTTGGAATTGATTGATCGCGCGGTGATCTTGTTTGACTCTGGTGACGTGATTGCATACTTTTCTTCAAAGTGATGAGCTCTTTCTTTAATACTGCCACTTGATTTTGTAAAGTTTTTATCAGTTGATCTTTCGCAATCAGATCTTGTTGAATTTGTTCCTGAACAACACTGGAAAAACTGTCCTTTTTCGCAGCTTCGGTACATAAACGCCTCGCTTCGGTGAAAGATATATTTCTATCGGTCTTCATTCGTACGATTTTTTCTTCTTCCTTGTATTTCGGACATTCCTTAGATGTTATATGATGTCCAGCCTTACAGTGCAAACACAGTGGTGCGTTAGAGCATTGTTCTCCTTGGGGTATATCGTGTGTTACCGAGCAACGTAGACATATTATTGCAGGCTGTCGGCAGAGTTTCTTGGAGTGTCCATAGAGGCCGCAGTTAAAGCAAATCATCGGTGACGGATAGTACGTACGCACCTGTGTACGCATAAGTCCGAGGTATATGTGTTTTGGGAGTACAGTGCCGTGAAAAGAGAGGACCAGCAGGGGAGTATTTTTCAGGGTGCCGTTTACGCGCTTTTTAATTCTTCGTACTGAATGTACACCTTGAGTTCTCAGGTATTCCTGGATCAGCTGCTCGTCTTTATTGATGGTGTCCGAATCATACACTAGTCCTTGAACTGTGTTGAGTGTAGGGTGGGCAACAATTTCAATCTGGGTACCGTCTGTCAGTTCAGTGATTGTCATCAAACTGTCAATTATTTTTTTTGAGCTGGTGCGTAGGATGTACCGCGATCCTCGGCCTTCGCGAGATGCATTTAACGTTCTAGTTGCTTTAGTACCAATTTTCAATTCGATCGATGTCCCCACTATAATTGAATCTGATAGGGGGGCATCTTCTGCGGGATTATTGCTGGTGCTGTTGTTGTTTGGTTTCCGACGCAGAATCAAAACCATCATTTGTGATCGGTCATCTGGACCAAGCATCCATTCTGGCACGTTGCTTTGGCATATTGGTCCTGCTGTGCCCTCGAGAGGGCCAGCGGAGCTGCCGAACATTAAACCGCGACTGTTACACCTTATAAACGTATCTTTTGAATTTGCGAATGAAATTTAAATTCCGATGGCTGTGCCGTTTTTGCACACACTTTATTACTTTCAGGCACTCGGTATACTATTCTTTATCTACACGACGCGACGACGAATATGTAGGTAGAATTGTCAATGGCGGCGAGGCCGCGTGATGTTTATAGCACTTGTTTTCCCCTCGAATTACTACCGACACATAAATGTTTCGAATGAACTTCACTTCACCGGACTAGACCTCAGAGTCGTCTGTAGTGTAACCACCGAAAAGGACTTTTCAGGGCGCGAAATCAGCATGAAACGTAAGATCTAGATTTGGATAGCTCTCCCGTGTCGATAAATCAACGTATCCCGAACACGAATTGCTAAACTTGTAGGTGATTCGTAAAATATGTTTGTTGTGGCACATAAGCTTTTGTGTAAAATCAACCAAGCCAGTTTTCTTTGTTTGTTGATTTGTGTTACCAGTTGACTTATTTGGAAAATTTTAGCAAAATAATCAAATCCCTACCGAAAATATATTTCGTGTTTTATGTCCCGTTGTTGTTTTGAAATTAATTTTTGAATATGATTGACAAAACCACTTGGTATATTGCGAGCATCAGTTGAAAACGCTTCTTCTTTTATTTTTAACTGCAACTGTAACCCAACACTGGGATGTTGACGCCTCGCCGCTTAGTATTTAGTTAAATTATTTAGTTGAAACGTCAGGCAGTTTCAAACAAATTTTATTTTATTTTATTGTCTTGAGATTGTTTAATATTGTATTATAAAAGCTCTAGAAAATGTTTCTTCAAAAACTTCCAACTCCTGAGAATATTCGAAGAAGTATCTGTAGGAAATAGTACAATATCATTTAGTAGCATCCGCTTCTGTTCAAGACAATATTAGTTTAAAACAATCGTGTCATACACGCATTCTAGTACTTCATACTTTGAAATTTGTACGACAAATTATTAGTGTGTAAGAAAACAAACATGCCGTGAACGCGACATATGGAGATCCCCTAGGACAACAAATAATTCTATACGAGCGGAGAGCGGAAAGAGTAATCCCCTGTTGGGCTTTCAGTCAGTTTTGTGACGAATGTTGCTGATAACGGATGTAAAAGTGAAGAAAAAATGAACCAATATCAAAAGAAAAATATAAATTATAATATCGATTAGTTGTTTGTCAGTGTTATTTAATTATTAGTTAAAGAAACCCGACAATGGCGCAGTCGGTAGGATTCAACATTCATTTAAGATTTCCTTCGGAAAATATTCCAGAAATCACTTCGGAAATAAATCATAAAATTTCTTTGGAAATTCCTCCAGATATTCCTCCGAAACGATTCCTTTAAAAAATGTTTATGTAGTTTTTCGGAAATTCCTTACGAAGATTCTTTCAAAATTTCCATTACCGATTTGTTCAGGAAATTCTCTACTAATTTCATTCGGAACTCTTTAATCTTCCGGGACTCTCATTGTTGTAAAAAGTACAACACATTGAGTAAAAATGAGATATCTTTTTAGTCAGTTGACCAATTTGCACCAAACCACCATGTATTCCTCAAAAAAATTGTTCTTCATCAATTAAGAAGATAATAAAAGTGATTCGATAGAAGGATCGGGTAAATATAGCTAAATAAAAGGCTCAGGTGTACTGGGAAAAGTATGACCGCAGCTGGCCACTAGACGGCTTTCCGGATAATCCGGAACGTCCGTAAAAAATGTCATTTGTCCTAGAGCAGTGCATTTTTTCTAAACCATTTCTGACGGTGATCTTCGAGTTAATACTCACCTCTTATTCTGCTATGACCACGATAGCCACCAGACAACTTTCTGAAGAATCATCCGAAAAATATTATTTGGAGAAGTTCGTCCTAGAGCAGTGCAATTTTTTTCAAAACCATTTCTTACGGTGATTTTGGAGATTTTTCACAATTCACACTCAACTATAACCGCAGGTGGCCACCAGACGGTCTTCCATATAATCCAGAACGTCCGTAAAAATGGTCATTTTTCAAAGTTTATCCTAGAGCAGCGCATTTTTTCCAAATATAATGAAAAGCAAATGAATGAATGATGAATTCTATCATAATAATACTTAATTGATGATAATAACCACATAACGTATTCGAGAGATATTGAATAACAAATCAATACCTCGTCTTAGTTAAGTTAGGGCCGATGCCTACGTAGCGGTTTTTCAACGCCACGTGCACGCAGCGTTAAAATAACGCTGGTGTGCATCGGCGTGGTGACGCTGCGTTACCGTTACCGTTACCGACAGGTACAAACGCGGTTGTTGAATAAAGATCAAGGAAATGGTAGCTCCTGGCTCTTCAAGTTCATACCTAAGCATTAAGCGCATCAAGCGAGTAGAAATAAGCACCGTAGTAAGATAAGTACCTAGATAAATTATTATACCTACGCATAGTATAAATAGTGTAAGCTGCGATCATTTTCTTCAAGTCGAGTCAAGTACGAGACACTGAAGACGGCCTTACCTTTGAGGTTGAAATACGTATCTGTCAAGATACAATTAAGTGGTGGAATTCAATGGGATTGTATAAACTCGTCTTATGACAGGTGAAAACATTCCACTAAAAAGCTCAAAATAATTTTCTTATCAACCATAATGTGTTTGTAGTGGCCATCTAAATTCCTGAAAATACCTTAATGAGGTACCATACCTACTTGAGGTACATACAGTGCATTTTGCCTTACTCGATGTGAATCCTGTCTAGTATGATCATTTTCTTATGAATAATTTCGATAATAATAACGAGTGGCCAATCCCAACAAACATTGAATGCTGTTAAAGGTCTTATTTAGCCAAAAAGAAGCTACTTCAGCTAAAAAACTAGATTGTTTGTTGGGATGTGATAGGAACGCAAAAGACGGAATTCTAATTGGATGTAAGAAACAAGTTTTTCCTGCATTTCCTAGTCAAGTTGAAGGTACAGGATTGAAATGGAAACGGTACGGAAATCCATTTCCTGTTCTAGCGATTGCTGGAACATGAGAAATATAGAAAAAGATACAAAGTAGGAGAATGAAATGGGCCTGAGATCGAACCCAAGGCCTCCTGCGTATGAGGCAGAAACGGTAGCCATATGACTACCAAGCACACTTTTCTGAACACATTGGTTCTCAAATCTCAAATAGCTGTAAATGACGGCACTTTTTAATCCCACATATCCTGAGATATCTATCAAAATTGGTTGACCACCGGATGTAATCCAAACTAAAAAGTTTTTCAGAATATTGGTTTTCATCCACGAACAGCTGTGTAGAAGACGACCACTCTCTAATATCACAGATCCGGGGATATATAGCCAAAACAACTTTGTAGAAGACGGCAATTTTCTAAATCCCACAGATCCCGAGATATTGAACTAAACTGATATCTCATATACACTAGCGTCGCCTTACGGCTGAATTCTAAACTAAATAGTTTCTCGACATATTGGTTTCCAATCCTCGAACAACTTTATAGAAGACGGCAACTTCCTAAATCCCACAGATGCCGAGATATCGAAGAACTGATCTCCTATGTACAGTAGCGCTTCCTTGCGAATGAATTCTAAATTATTCAGTTTCTCAACCTATTGGTTTTTCACATACACTAGCGTCGCCTTACGGTTCAATTCTGAACTAAAAAGTTTCTCAACATATTGGTTTCAGATGCTCGAACAACTTTATAGAAGATGGTAACTTTCCAAAACCAACAGATCCCGAGATATTGAACCAAACTGGTATTTTCATATACACTAGCGCCGCTAAGTGGGAGAGTTCCAAATCAATTTTTTTCTTGACTAATAAGACCGCATGGGATTAAAGATGGATTTAGAATCTGTTCACTACGCCAGGGTTTTCAGAATTTTTATGAAAAGCATCCCGCCATTTATTGAGAAACATTACACTTTTCACCGATGTTCCGTTGTTTCCGGATCTTCCGGTGGACCAGCAAAACATCCTTCTTCTTCTTCTTTTTATTGGCATTACATCCCCCAACAAATTGCCTCCAATAGTTCTACAAAATCTCCTCCGGAAACGAATTCCAGAAAGTCTTGCGGAAATACTTTCGGGTATTTCTTGGAATTTCCCTTAGGAATTACTTCGAAGTTTCCTCCACGTATTCCTTCAGAAATTTGTATAGGAAAACCTTGGGAAATTTGTTAAGGTATTCTTCAGAAAATACCTTCAGAAATTCTTCTAAGAACTCTTTTCGAATTCCTGGCAAAGTGCTAGGACGAAATTCTAGAAAATTCTTTAAGAATTCCTGAACAAATTCAAAGCAACTCCTGAAGGAACTTCCATAAACTTAAATTTCTCCAAGAATTCCTTTGAACATTCCGTCAAGACTTTATTCAGAAATTTCTCTAGGGATTTCTTCGAAAAATCTGCCGACATATTTTTGGAAATAAATCAAGAAATAATTAAAATTTTCTCAAGAGAAGAGAGAGGTTTCTAACGGTTTCTAAGAGCTATTTCAGAACTTTTTGTTTTGTCTTTATTAGCGAGACTTTCAGCCCTAGGCAGATTTCAGAACTTCCCTCAGTAATCCTTTAAGAAATTCGTTAGAAAATTCCTTTGGAATTGCTTAAGGAATTCCTTAACAAATTCCTTCAGGAATTGCTTCGTAAAATCCTTTATAAATTCTTTCTAAATTCCCTTAGAATATACCTTTCAAAAATCCTTCGCAAATTTTGTTTGAAATATCTACACAAATTGTTTTAGAAGTTTCTTCGAAAATTGTCTTAAAATTCCTCCAAAAATTCCTTCTAAAATTAATTTACCGATTCCTTCGGAAATTTATTTAGGCTTTGAAAATTTTCAAGGAAATTTCTTCGGAAACTAATTTAGCAATTTCTTCGGTAAATTCTTTTAAGAATTCCTAAGGATATTTTTTAGAAATTTCTGCGGATATTTCTTAGAAATTCTTCTAGGGATTCCTCAGCAAGCTCCTTGAAAAATTGTTTCTGGAATTCCCAGAAGAATTCTTTCAAACTACCGTGAGCAATTCTTCGAGAAGTTCTTCGGGTAATCTTTAAAAAATTCCTCCAGTATGTTTGGTAACTTTAGGAAGAAATTTTTGGCCATTTCCCTCAGGAATTTCTTCACAATATTCTCCATTTCTTTTGATTTTATCAGGGATCTCTCCAGTAATTCATTCAAAACACCTTGAGAAATTTTCTCGCAAATCTCTTTGAAAATTCCTTCGAAAACTGACTTTGGGATGCATTCGGAAATTCTGTAAGGAATTCTTTTGAAAATGTCTGTAGGGTTTTCTACGAAATTTTCTTAAAAGGTTCCTTCTGATTTTTCTTCGGGAATACCTTCGGTTCCCATAGTTATTCCGGAAATTCCTTCAAAAAGTTTGTCAGAAATGCCTTCAAAAACTCTTTCGGACATTACTTCAGGAATTCTCTCGGATGATTTTTTAATAATCTTTTCGAAATTCTTCAAGGAATTTCTTCGGAAATTCTTCAGCAATATCATCAGAAACTATTTCATTCCTTAATAAATTTCCGAATGAATTCCAGCAGAAATATTGTACGATTTTACTAAGGGAATTTTCCAAAGAGAAGATGAATAGATTTTCCCCAGTCAACATTTTGGTACCTATATCTCTTGATATAGGTTATTATATAAGAACCAACTTAATCGTATATAATGCACAGATTGGCTATATACGTACCAAAGTGGAGGCGATATAGGTACATACGAGTTTTATTATACGATTTTTTCCGACATCATGAGAACAGTATTACGATTATACATAAAAATACGAAAAATAAAAAAAAATCTTACCAGCACCAAGTTTCGAACATTCGATCTTTGGATTTGCAGGCGGATACTCTACCACTGCACCATACTGCACATCTTGAACTGATTCGGATTTTTGTCCAACAAAAACTACACAATTTATATATTTACAACTGCTTGAAACTTCAACAAGCCGTTCGGACTGAAGTGGTTTCGATTGTATTACGATTCACATAGGCATTCATTCGCACTCATATAGGATATTGCAAGGAGTATAAGTCATTACGAGTTTTTATTCACACAATTACGATTGATTTTCACTACGGTAAAAATTATCGTATACGATGCATTCAATACAACATCTTTTGACAATAATCTGACAAAGTTTGATATACAATGCGATTCAGATTTTTGATGGACGCAAATGCGACTTTATTTGCTGTTTGTTATACGATATGTGGTTTACTGGGTCGAAAGACATGAATTTCCGTAGAAATTCTCATAAGATTTTACCAAGACGAGCTCGGTGGCGATCACTTCTGCCTTATAAGCAGGAGATCGTGGGTTCAATCCCAGGCTCGTCCCTTAGTTTTTTATGTGTTTCACGTTCTACCAAAACTTCTATGAGTTTCGGGGAACTTAATATCACCACTTTTCGAAATACGACATCAATAATATTGATATATTCTTCAATTTGGAGATAGTCATATATTTATTATTACTGTCGCATGAGATGGAAAAACGAATTAAAAACGTTGCAAATGAAAGATTGTATCGGCATTTGCTCAGCTGGGACATATTGACCCATCCTTTTCTCAAACACTTAAACACAGGCCCCACTTTAATCTACACCTGGCTAAAACGTAAACTCCAGAAAAGCTTTTATTAAAAGTAAATACAAACGAACAAAGTCAATAAGTAAATGAGGATAAATAAGTTCGTATACTTCAGATCAATAGTGACGCCAGATTCTATAAAAACGGCACAGAATCACGAATGACAAGCCGATTTACTCAACAATCTCAAAACAGATAGCTTGAATTTGTGGATTCTGGTTGCAAATTAATAAAGTTACTGCATTCATTTTATGTCATCCTTAATGAACTGATCACCTATTCATCACTTTGTAATAAAAAGCTTCATATGCATAACAACATTGATGGTAGGTATTTAGGTCTAATAGTCATTTGAAAGAATATAAAAATAAAGTGAATGACTTTTAATACATGAAAATTGCTAATTGCACAATATTCAGAGAATCACTTGAGCGTTGAGAGTTATGTTCAGGAGGAGTGCTGACTCTCGTACACTACTGACGGCACCTATTGCCGTTGTTATAGCTTCATTTATGAACCGGTATAGTGAATAATAAGTACTATTGAAAATCGCGCTGATTGCCAAGTGTTTTTTCTTTCATTTACTTTGTCCAGCATTGAATGCACCACATATTTAACACGCGACACTACATACCAAACGGGACTTGGCTTGTTCAGCATTATAAGGACTTCAGTTGACAATATGGACGTTGGTGAAGGTTATAAGCTTTTTGTATTATAAAAGCTCTACCACCATAAGATAGCATTTTGAAATAGTTAACTAGCAGCGAAAACTTGAAACATTCTCAGCAAAATTAGTTGAAGAACTTGTTTAGGAAAAATAAAAAAAATCGATTTTGAGTTTTATCTTCAGATTGATCGCAGTTTGATTAAAACCATCTCCTGTATCGACTTGTTTCATAACTGCACCCGTTTCGATTGAGCTGGGCAAGACTCCATTATTCAAATTGGACTCTATTTAGTATCGGTTCCGCCGAAAGTGACCAGTGATACGAAAAAACGATCATTCGAAGGTAATAAGAAAGCCAGCCTTATCTAATGATCATTAACATATTTATGATTGCAAAATGTCTTTCGCGTTCCCCCGCAAATCAGTTTCTGCCTGGCGGTGATTTACCTAAACAATTATTTTGCTCAACCAACTGCCAATCGTTGAAGGTCTTTTCACTATACCAGTCAGCGCTGCTGGCGGTGTCCAACGACTGATCTGATTCAGTGGTTTCTCTTATGTTGATGGCTTCGTTTCCTTCAGTTTGCCAAGCTGCTTTATTTGCCTTTTCAGTTGCGGAGACACTGCTAATCATTTTGATTTTATTTTTATAATGAAAAGCGATAAATTTTGTCAAATAATGTCCTTTGGTTGGAACTGGGGTTACACATCTAGCATATGCCTTTCAACGCGATAAAAAAGTATGACTACATATATAACGAACACGTTTGATAACTCAATGTCCACTTTTAGTGATGTAGATCAAATTCAAGCTGAATTCATTCAATTGTTAAATTGGTGTAATGAGCTTAGATTTATCAGACTTGGAGGACGAAGCGAAAAGTCCTAATTTAAACCTTAGATTTTTACTACGGCTAAATCGATATTCGTATTATGCTAAAACAATGCTCAAATTTTGAAATATGAATGTTCCAGTGAAATAGTCGAACCTGTCAGATGAATGAAAATTGCCTTTTTTTAACAACAACCATACTGAGTAAATTTGAGTTTTCCTTCAGTTGGACTGTTGACTCGGTACAAAGACAATTATCAGTTGCCGCAGCAAATAGGCAAAACAACGTATACCTACTTGGTGGCAAGGCATGATGTCTGTGACAAAATGTAGGTTTGTTATGAGACATGAGCAATTTCTTTCATGCTTTCTTCGCGTCAACTGCCGATGTTTGTTGGACGTGTATGTCACCTTGTACAATCAGCCAAACTATCTACGTATGACAGACTTCGAAAAACACGGCCAGCACGAATGTGATAAATGACTGATTTTCACTGAAATGGAAAACCACCCCCCTTCAGCTCAGCATTTTTCCATTGTAATAAAAACATGTTACTGCAATATAGTAAACTCGACAGCCAGAAGCTGCCTGGCACATGAATGTTTCGATTGTGAAGTAATCATTTTCTCAACAACATCATGCCTTATAGAGGTGCGTTCCAACTGAGCTTGTCGATGCAGATTGAGTGGCGCAGAAAAATGTCTTTTACTATGCATGCCCCTTCCCGCGTGCCCGCCGTTCCAAGTTTCGTTCGACGGGTCACTCTGGTCTGGTGTCTAGTACCGAGATGCAATTGCAAGCACCGCTGGGAGGGCGCAATAGCCGGGGACACGGTTCACACCATCCATCAGACAGACAGAGTGCATTTGGCGCATGCCAGTCAAAGATTATGTAAAATCACAATGTATGAGTTAGGTGAGCTCTCAGCACAGAGCATTAACCTCGGTGACCGTCACTCACATGTGTCACGTGGTGACCAGATTGATCGCATATCGAGCCTTGTAAGATAGCTTTGCTGATGATTCGAACAGCTGCAAGTCATATTTTATCGCCGTATTCATGTTGCAGTTTAATTATTCTGTCAGAAACTGTAAGTCTATATCATAGGTATGTCGTTAAATATATCTGTTTGCAAATGGTGTGACACAACATCATAATCTTGGGTATTTTATGCAGTTTCAATATCCTTCGGGTTGAAGAATTTCTCCACTTCTCGGGTACAATTGTTCCTGCAGCATTGTACGTCGACGAATCCTAGTCTTTCGAATGATGTGACGGAGCTTAAAGTAAATACGATTTCCTGCCATGATGGGAATTGCTTGGTTTAGTGACATTTCTGAGTATTTGGCGTATAAATAACACCTAGTCCGTAGTAGAGTATCCGCCCATGAGTCCCGCCTGGTAGTACATCACGAATTTTATTAGAATCGGTGGTAGCTGACGGTATAATCTTTGGGAAAGTACCTTATTGGTGGCGTTCAGCAATATGATTACGCTGCAATTGCAACTATTTAGCTTATGACTATTGAAAGTCTTCTTAATAAAGACAAAAAAAAAGCTTATGACTATTTTTCCTTATATGACTGACTAGTGATGTAAAATGTCATCTGCATTATGGATTTATTTTAAAAAAAATTAGGTGTTTTAGGCTTCTACAGAATGTTTTAGATAAATAAGTCAAATGCCAATTTATTATTATTATTATTAAAATCTTTATTAAAGAGGTTTTTAGCCCAAGGCTAGTTCACCTGCGAAATGCCAATTTATCTAAAACATGCTCTAGAAGCGTAATTCACCTCATTTTTTTTAGATAAGTCCATAACGCTTAAGTGGTCCTATATTTTTGCCCATAAAGATATTGTTGTTAATTTTCATTCTGAAGCGTGAGAAAGAAATCACTCTAAAGTGTCAGATGTCATATAACATAATGATAACATTTGCCGTTCACGCCTCAGATTACAACATATTTAGAGCAATGTCCTGTTAGTCAAAGTTGTAGAAACATTTAATCGCTCCAAATTCAGCATACTTCATGGATGTCTAGCTTCTAAAAACGTTCTGGGTAGACTAAATAAATGTTTGCCAATGACATTTTACAAAACTGTATGGGACATGTTACATTTTGCAATGTCCCATAAATTACTAAATGCAGCCCTTTATAATTGTAATTGTTTTGATGTAGGAGTTAGATTTGTGTAATTGTAAAATTTAAATAAAATCCCCTTTTTGCTATGCCGCCTGAACGCAAACCCCACTCCGACTCTGGGAGTAAAGCGATTCATCCCACTCCGACAAAAAGGAGAACGCCGAAAAGAGGATCGGGTAGTGATTTCCGCCCGAGAAGAGGCCTGGGAGGCTTGGATAGAAGGGAACGAGATCGCTTAGGTTGGTTGGTGACTGATCGCCGAAGAAGACGGTTGTCTGTATAACTAGTCCGCGTGTGATTAAAATAGAGTGAACCGTGAAATCCAAAGACTACCCGTTCGTCTCCGAAAGATTTTGTATGGACGTGGCCGAGGAAAAAGAAAATTGGACAACACTAATTGTCCGTGTGTCGTGTCCCGGGAAGAAATTTAAGGGTGCTAAAACTGTCCGTGTGTGAGCTCTACACCAAAAGTCTAGGCTGGAGCAGAACATTGGTAGTGCAAATATCTACCAAGTCGCGCCTTTTCCCCGGTGAAGTATTGTTGGCATTGGGTATCAGTGTCGGTCTCGGCCTTTCCGAGACCTTGTGCCGGTCGCTAGTATTTGTGGGCGTGATTTTTGGTGAAGTCACCGACCTGGAAAGCGGCGGAAGGAACCCCTTCCCAACTGTCTCGATTAGGGAAGCCAGGAATGCCCTGAGATGAGTCACCAGGTGAGTCGCATGCATCCATAGTAAGAACACCGTAACTTACAGACATATGAAGTTTCATCCATTCTTCCGGTAGAGCATCCTCTTCCGATTTGTTTTGTAATTACCCTGCGCAACATGCTCTCCAGATATTCCATCAACCCAATGACTTCAATGACGCACGTAACATTTTATAAAACTTTTTTGATGTCAGCTGCGAGAATGCTACAAACGAAAATTACCGTCATCTGGGCACGCCGTGTTCGAAGCGGCATATTGTGCAACTTCGATGCACCTCTGATTTTTCTTCACCAAAGGTTAGGTTACTTTTCAAACTTTCGAGTAACGGTTGTTTCAAATATTCTATCGGGGAAAAGTTGAAAAAAGTAATTTTGTTTTTTTACCACTTTTGCATCAATCTTTGCTATTGTGCCAGACAAAATCAGAAGGGGTCTGTTGTGCAACTTAAATGTACGCGGGTTTCCTTTAAATTAAAAGTTTGTTAGTAGCGTAGCTCTCTAAATATAGATGTTTCAAAATATTGAATGGTGACACACTTGAAGAATATAGAGTTTTGCATATTTTGTATCGTTTTATCACCAATGGAGACGGCAGGTCAAACAAATATGGCAATGGAACGGTTTGAAAAAAAAATAGTAGAGAGAGAGAGAGAGAGAGAGAGAGAGAGAGAGAGACTTACTTGCACTTATGGTAAAAAAAAAGTGTTCCGGAATATAATTGAAAAAAGAAACAAATATAATCGCAAAAAAAGAAACATAAATTAAAAACAATTATGTCTCTCCCTCCCTCGTTTTTTTTGTCCAAAAATTATATTTTGAGGGGGCAACTACAAAAAATTTGGATGATTTTGAAAATTTTCAAAACATTCTTTAACAAATCCGAGAACCTTTTGGAGTCCTGTAGGACATAATTTAAATTAAACTAGCTGACCCGGCGAACTTTGTCTCGCCCAAAATTGATCAATTTGCTGATATATTTTTTTACGTACACAATTAATCTAAAAAACAAACCGGTTTTTCAAAATATTTTTTGAAATTATTTTATCATGACACTTTTCGAATTAATTTAGTAGCCAAACCAAAATTAACAGAAATCGATCTTTCCGTTATCTGATGATAATGTCAACTTAGATGACATGATTTGAAATTATCATACAAAATGCACGAGATTTTATTTCGATTGTCATTTTTTTATTCAAAAAGGAAAGGATTTAAATTAGCAAAAATTGAGCTGTCTATTCTTGAGTCATGTGCGGTCGTACAAATGCCAACTTTGTTTTATATATATAGATGATCAAAATTGAAAAAAATCATGCAAAATTGTACGCAAAAACATTTCAACGAAAAGATTGGGCATTGATCTTTAAAGTATTCCATTTCATCTTAACATTTTTCCTCGTAAATAGAAGAAGAAAAGGGATATAAATTAGCAAAAACTGGGTTGTCTTTTCTTGAGTGATGCGCGGTCGTACAAACGCCAACTTTGTTTTATTATTTAGAAGATAGATAGAGAGAAGATAGATAGAAGATAGAAGAAGATAGATAGATAGATAGATAGATAGAAGAAGAAGATATTTGTAACGGCCTTATTTTCTCAAATATAGATAAATGCTATGATAAGATGAACAATATGATTTTCCTTAATAATTAAAATTAATAATCATGGCAGGGACGGGAACGGTTGACATTTCTTTTTATCATTCAATCCGCCACGAAGTAAAAGAAAAACAAAAACACGGCAGCCGCAGCAGCAGCCACGACCAAGCAGACGACAGTCAGCACATGATTTTATTATTTTCTCTCCCCACAATTAATGTTTCTGTACGCTAATTTCACGACGTATGACCGTTTTTGGTGGTAAATGATTATTTCTTTTACTCCTCATTTTAGAGACTAGAACTAATGAATTAGTACCAACGGCTAGCATTCTTTCTAGGCTTTGCGCCACAGGCAATTATACTCGATTCTGTTCTGTTTGCGCTGCGCACGAACCGAAACAAGAAATCTGCTGACTGCACCGACGGCTCGACTCTCACGCAGCAGCAGGCAGGAACATATGGGTCAAACACAATTGGTACGTTTGCGTGCGTTTTGACAGTTTTTCCATGGGAAAACTGTCAAAACGCACGCAAACGTATCAATTGTGTTTAATACAAACAGTTTGCCTCATTGGTAAAAAAAAATGTCACAATGAGGTGTACATTTTTTTGGAAAACTGTTTCGGCTTGTGCGGTGCGTGAAATTTGACCGGATAAAATGTAAACATTCGCATAATCACAGTGTTTTACTGTACATTTCCCAACACTGATCATGAGAATGCATTTTCATTGTGGTTTCATATGTAGCTGCTATTGTAAGCGACAACTGCCTTGAGAATATTCTGCTGATAATTTTTGTAAGTCTCGGGAAGTTTATAATTCATCCATGTTAGCAAAACATGGTGAATAGCTTTAACGGTCTGTTCGAAATACTTTCGCAGTCCCTCATTTGCTGCAAAGTAAAACTCAGCCACAAGAAATTTCATAATATGAAACTTCGGAGTCTTTGGATGTTCTGACCAGCTTTCGCAAAAATCATCGATGGATTGGCGATACCCGTCAATGAGCTACATCCCAAAGCACTTTTCAACTACAGAATCTAGATATTGCATCAGAAGGGACTCCTTGAATCCAGCTTCATGCAGAATGAGATGTTTTGATAACAATGCTCGGCAATGTCTTCCTGCAAAGCCGAATTGGGCATGCCGAGTAGAATTTGCTACCTTGGCCCATGATTTGGCAACTCTAGGATTCTTCTTGGCAATGTTGTCGCAGACACAGTTCATTAAACCCAAAAACAAATGTAGCGATGGTGGTGGGCATACATCCAAAACTTTTGTATCATCTTCTTCTTAATATTATTAGCATTACATCCCCAAACTTGGACAGAGCAGCCTCACAGCTTAGTGTTCATTAAGCACTTCCTCAGTTGTTAATTGCAAGGTTTCTAAGCCAGGTTACCATTTTTGCATTCGTATATCATGAGGACAACACGATGATACTTTTATGCCAGGGAAGTCGAGATAATTTCCAATCCGAAAATTGCCTAGACCGGCACCGGGAATCGAACTCAGCCACCCTCAGCATGGTCTTGCTTTGTAGCCGCGCGTCTTACCTCACGGCTAAGGAGGGCCCCTCATCATCATGTATCATCATCACCGGGCAAAAGAGGCATTTTGACACAGTTGAAAAATTCTTTAGCATCCTTTTCCTTGCCACCTGATGCTGTTCACTTATTGGCTTACTGCTTAATCGAACCAAGTGTTCGCGACTCACCTGCAGAAGTGCTCAGATCTTTCTTATTGACTGTGAGATATGCACATGGATGAGTGGAGCTGTTTCCCATAATTCCAGCAATTATGTTTATTGCTTTTAGATCACCTGAAAAGATAGATAATTGCTCTAAATCACATACAAATCTGACTGGTAGCATCGATCGACCATGAAAATAATTACAAACACTTACCTGCGACAAAACATTTAATCGAAGCCAAACTTAGATGGTTCCAAAATTTGGATATGTTTTCGTAATTCTACTGTATCCCTGGAGCAAGAGCAAGGATTAGGGCTTGACGAACTTCCAAGTCCTTGAAACCTTGTTTGTTTTGCTGTCTTTGTATATCTTCAATAGACCTCACAATACCTTCAACACTATCACACATAACAATAGGACGTTTATCAACTAGGCAAGACTTTCCTTTGATGTAAGATACATCAAGATTAGCTACACCAAAAAAATCTTCAAGTTCGCTCAGCCGGTTTTGAAGTACCGACTTTAGTCCAGATTGTATTGCCTTACGAGTCCTGAGACGCATGTTACGAGCCAGTTTTAAGATAAAATATTGTTCAGATTACAAGGGAATGTTGAAAACTTTCTAGTTTGATGCCAGGCATAACCTACATTACGCGTGCCAAGATCCAGGTCTGTTATCATGTTTTCCCTTAAATTAGAAAAACTTTCCATCTCCTGTTCCACAAGGCACGGAATACATCACGTTTTTCTGCTATCCTGGTGGTACGGGATCTTTGAGTTTGGAAAAAAATGCTGTTCTTTATCTTATTTTTAGGTTTTACAGCCAGCGTTGACCCGTTTTGCCTAAGGACTTTCTGTATTTTTTCACTTAGGCATGGGACGTACGGCGAGGGAACATATTTTTTTGTTCTACCTCTCTTGTGTCCTGCAACCCGTTGTAGTGTTTATGCAGTGCAGATATGTAGTTCTGTTGGTAATCCAAGCTTGGTGAATTTCGTACTCACACAGTGAACTTTTCGGTTCTCTTATGGCAAAATTTTCACGATTTACCAACTAACCAAATCAAAGCAAAATTGTCCGTCGAAATTGAAGTATTGCACAAGATTTTTTCTCATGCAGTACTAAGATTCCGTCGTATTTATGCTGACAAATCATCATTTCATTGAACCTCGTAACCTTTGCGTGGTGTGTTACGGTGTAAGATCTACCATGGTTACATTGTCAACTACAGGCAAATCCTGACCCAAAGAACACCTTTCCCCGTATCCAACTCCGTGGTACTTATGAGGGTGTCGCTGAGTCGGGGGTCTCTTATTAAGTAAGTGCTACATCAACGTCTCCTGCCCCTCTCAAGTTACGGTGAAGATGGGCGTGGCCTGGAGTAGTCTTCATCATGCTTTTGTAATTCTTATACTAGATTGAAATCAAGGACCACACCCACCTTGATTTCTAATAGCAATCTGAATAAGGATTTCAAAAGAAAAACATGAGTATCACTAGTATCCAATCTACGAAGTACACCGTAGCTATGCTATGACAACACATCACTTCATGAATCTGACCTTACTTATGGGTCCTGTACACACCTTGCTGCATCCTGAGCGATGACCAGCTCATGAAACTTCGCTGGCATGAGCCTCTGGGTCTGCCACTGCTGCGATGTCCCGCTGGGTTCCAGTCTAATGCTTGTTTACAGATTTCGTTTCCGCCCCTACGTAGAGTGTGGTCGACAGCCCCACTTCCAATCCCGAATTTCTGTTGCTATCGGCCTCTGGTGACAACGACGATGGAACTCGTTGTTTGAGATCCAGTTGTGAGGCCACCAGGCTCGAATTATATACCGCAGGCATCTGTTGATGAACACCTGCAGCCGTTGAGTGTTCTCCACTGATACACACCATGTTTTGCTAGCGTTTAACAGCACACATTTCACGATAGAGTTGAAAATTCGTATTTTTGTGCGTTCACTTATCTGCCTGTTTTTCAGATATTTCTTAAACTCGCAAAGACAGCCCTTGCTTTCTTGATCCGTGCGCCTATGACGATCTTGATACCGCCGTCTGACGCCATTTGGCTACCAAAATATTGGAAGCTTTCAATATTCTCCACGCCGTTGAGTGAGGAGTGCAACGTCATCGACCAATTCGAAGTCGTTTAGGTGCTCCATGGTTTTAGGCTGTAATGGCAGCCCGCGGTTTGGTTCACGGTCAATCAATCAATCTCGTCGATTACGGTGAGCCACAGTAACGGTGATAGAATACATTCTTGCCTCACACCAGCTACGACCCGGATAGGGTCAAACAAGACCCCGTTGTGCAGCACTCTACACGAGAAGTTTTTTTTTGTAGTCAATTTAAACCAAGTAAAGGGACTCTTGGAATTCGTTGGTCTGCTCCAGAATGATGCTTAGCGTGACAATATGGTCCACACAGGATCTTCCGGCACGGAGTCCGGCCTGTTGCCGCCGGAGAGTTGCATCGATCTTCTCCTGAATCCGGACTAGGAAAACTTTTCATAGAACTTTGAGAACGGTACACAGCAACATAATGCCTCGCCAGTTATCGCATGCAGTCAGGTCACTCTTTTTGGGTACTTTCACTAAGATACCTTGCATCCAGTAGACCGGGAAAGTTGCGGTGTCCCAGATATTACGAAATAAACGATGCAGTAGTTGAGCGGATGTCATAGGGTCAGCTTTGAGCTTCTCGGCTGATATGCGATCGACCCCTGGGGCTTTCTTCGATTTCATGCTTTGGATGGCTGATTGAATCTCTAGCAGTGATGGAGCTTCGGTATTGACGCGTGTTATACGTCGGATCCTAGGCAAATCATGCCGAGGTGGTGGTGGCCTGGCTGGCACTGGAAACTGGCTGGAAAAAGTTGTTCGAAGTGCTCGAACCAGCGTTTCAACTGGTCAGTTGGATCGGGCAATAACTGACAATTCGCGTCTTTCACAGGCATCGTTGCATTAATCTTAGCCCCGCTTAAGCGTCGTGGGATATCGCAGAGGAGGCGAATGTCCCCGGTTACTGCGGCTCTCTCTCCTTCGTCGGCCAGATAATCCGCCCACGCTTGCTTGTCCCGTCGACATGAGCGTTTTACTTCCCGCTCCAGAGCCGAGTATCGTTGGCGGGCTAAGACTTCTCTGGTTTTTGATCGCTCTATCGCGAATTTGGCTTCTCTTCGCTCCTCTATCTTCATCCAGGTCTCATCGGTGATCCATTGTTTTCTCTGGGTGCGCAGTTCTCCCAGATTATTCTCGCTGGTGGCGATGAAGGCATTCTTGATGGCGATCCACTGGACCACCTTCCGGAATATCTGCAGCACGCGTCTCCAGTTCTTAAACGAAGGACCGTTTCACCGCGGCATCTTCCAGTCGGCGTATGTTGCACCGTTGTCCAACTCTTTCATCCTGCCGACGAATCCGCGCAATGCGCAGGCGTATTTCGCCAATGAGGAGGTGATGATCAGACGCGATATCGGCACTACGTTTATTCCGTACATTATTCTGAGCAAAAAACTTCTATTAGAATTCAATATTGATTACTTATTTTCGAGCTGTAACGAAAAATCTCTTAGTTTGCACTGAAATTCAACGTTCTTTCAACTACCCCTTAAGATTTTTCTCTAACCTGCTAAGCGTTAAGATAAAACAACCAATATGACTGTCGCTGTTTATTGCTCTTCTCACGCAAAACGGACATTTCGCATAACTTGGCGATTCGCACCATAACCACATTTGAAATGCCCCAAGTCATGATTATTTTTAGTAGGAGATCAATGTAATGTATAGCTAGTCTTGGATTACAGTTTATATTGGCTAAATCATTGAGAAAACTTAAGGGGTGCCGTTTGGATCACCTTCCACTACAATCTTTGCATGTTTACGAAAAGATTTCTGAAAACCACGAGTTGTTTCGCCAAGAAAACTAAAAAAGTACCTTAAAGATAAAACTTGTAAAGATTGTCTCTTTTCCCGGGGTGGAAGTGCTATCTATACATATAAGCAAAAGCGATCGGTGTATGAAAAATATCTTACATGGGGGGAGGGGGGTCGAAAAACCCAGAAAAATTGCTTATGTAATAAGTGTACGACCCCGTAGTGACCTTCAGTTTCGTCATATGCGCGTTATCCCGGTAAAACCAACTACATATAAAAACCAACCATGCCAAAGTGGGGAAAATGCGACCCAAAAAGGTACCTATTTATTGCGGCTACATGGTGCGACAGATAAATACCCTTCCTTGAGGGAAAATTCACGACAAATCGAATGGTGCTATTTTTGTTCGCCGGAAATTATGGGAACTGGCCGTTTTGCCCCATTTACCCCTAAAAAACATATTTTTTTCTATTGCAGCTATACTTAAAAACCGATTGCGGCTAATTACTATCCTATCCTACTAAATCCTATGTTTTCTAATGTTAATTTTGTAGAGAATACGTATGGTATATATTCTGGCCCTGGATCGTGACTGGAAGGGGCTGTTTTGCCCCACTTTCCTCTAAAAAATGCATGCTTTGACGTTGGTAGCGAAATGCTCCCAATAAATAACTTGAATATCTAAAATTAAAGTTGATAAATTTTGATTTTATATTTTACTTTTCTCGAATTCATTTCTCGATCTTTCCAAGCAAGCTACTCTTAATGCAAGTCGTAAGACGCTGCTTCCAACGTATAAAGACAAACAATTGTGAATCTCTGACCGGGAGATTTATTTGGTTCGGGCATTATGTATACAACGCGATATCCGCGAGTCATTTGCGCTGGTGATGCGCATATTCTCGTCTGGTTTGGCTTGCCTAACGCTCGAGACGGAGTGGGAAGATTTTCTCGCGAAATTAAATCAGACATGAGGAACCGGGAGGCATCTTTTGTTTTCAGTTTTCACGCAAATCATCCAGCAATTGCGGCTCTCAGAGGGTGCCGAGATACCTGCTGATTGATGACGATGATGCTGCTGGTGGTTGTTATGGGGTTGATGGGCTAAAGGTGAGTTGATGCTGATGAGTAGAGCGATAGTGCCGGTAGTTTGGCTGTCTTACGTAAGTGGGATGGACGTAGAGAATGGGGTGTGGAAGCTGCAGAGTAGTATTAGATCTTTGTATTTATAAGCTGCGACAGAGGTTCTCAATTATTGTAGCATTGTGGTTAGATTCAGCGATGGTCGGTCAAAGCAAAGTTTAAGAAAAAAGCAAGACTATTCCTAATATTTGTTTTTCTGTTAATTGCGATTTGAGCAACAATTGAGTACACATAAAACAGGTTTTACAAATATTTTACTTGACAAAATTCTTTTTCTTCTTCTTCTAGGTTAAATGCTCATAGCAATTATTTTACAGCCAACTATCAACTTTCATTTTAGATAGGGGAACTGTTCCGTTTTCCATCTCACTGTACATATATTCATCTCATCACGAAACAAAAAAAAAACGGCACCAATTTCGTCACTTCTTTTTGCTAACATGCGTGCTCACTGCTGAAAAAAATCACAAAAATAATAAACAAATCAAATACCTTTTCATTGCTTTGTTTTTCGTGAGACCAATATCGGAGCTATGAGATGAAGTCCAGGAGCAGTAACCCTATTTAAGTTGTATATTGGCAGCATTTCGCTATCAACGTCAAAGTATGAATTTGTAATTTTAGGCAAAATACTTTAACCCCAGAGAAGTCGAGAAAATACCCAGCCTGAAAGCTATCCTCAACTGAAAATTTTTCATTCCCATAGTACTGTAACACGGTCACTTTGAAACTTGGCTGGTCTTTTGACCGATATTATTGTATAATCTTTTATGACTTTCTTCGCATAATATTTGTAAAAAAGTGCGATAACTTAAACAGTACACTGTGCTGAAAATTTGTTGCTCGGATCGCCAAATCAGCAATCTTTCGCATTTGCTCTTGAAATGGGAGCAAGGCTAACTTCATGATACGCTAATATTGTATCTAAGAAATTTAAAGCAAGTCAATTCCATTTGGATAGTATCATGTTTATTAGCTACAGAATGAGCAAAACAAGGCGCTTCAGACTTCAACAAATGCATAAAGACTAGAAAAATAAAAATGTGAAGTATGCACACTATTACGTAGTCTCATCACCGGTTGATGATGGCAGCTTCAGCAACTGCTGAACAAATAGACACCTACCCGGCAGCTGGAAATGTTTCGTTTCTGTCTCATGCGGATAGGGCAGATGAAATTAACCTATTGCATGGAAATTGAGTCTCTTTTTACTCGGTGAAAAAGCGGTTACGTAACAATTCGTCTCCGTTCCATGGTTAGGGCAATAGCTGGATAAATCTTGCTGGACAGTGCCAAGCAAAATACAACAGCGCATCGTTGATGATGCAAAATGGTGCTAAAAAGTTTTTCGTTGCAAATCGACGATCGCTATTGTAGTCGTTTGTGGTAAAAATAATGAAAACGATGTTCTGAAAAGTTACAAGAAAGAAGAGAAAAACGCTGATCGTTTAATGGTTTTATAAGACTAACATAGCCGAAATCTCTATGAGTACAAGAAAGAATTGAATCGATTGTATGAAAAGTAAATTGGTTTTTGACACCAAAAATAAGTCAAGATTGCATGACAATTAAGTCATTTGATAGCCACGACACATGATTCAGTATCATCATCATCTTCTTTGTTATGGGCTTTGCAAGATTATTATTATTTGATACATTTTTATAATAATTAACTTTATTTCCAAGGCCCAATCAGCTTGACCGGTCAAAATACTTATTTTGAAACGCTTATAGAAGAAGTAACTTTTTCGGCAAATCCGACTTTGCCCGAAATTCATTATTGGAAAAAAAATCATATTGCTGAAGAAAACAATCAGATTCCATGGCTTCGTGCCACATTGCATACCTCGACAAACCATGAAACAATAGATGATCTTACATTTGGAGAATTTTAATGCCACGTCCATAAAACTATTTCATTTATTACACGACGCAGAAAACACTCACTCAAGCTTATTGAGCAAAATGTAGTCATATAACTGTAACTGCTGTGCTAATGTTGGTTTTTCATTACTCATTTGAGTTGCATAATGGTCATTATAGCACACATTTCATTGGTATGGAGAAGTAGGCCGTCACTGAAGCAAGGACCGGAAAATCAGGTCAGGTTGTCTACTCATCTGTAAAAACAAAATTCTCTAATTTTTCTAGGTGCTTTACATTAATTTCCAGATAAAACAAACGTACCAGATTTCGAAAAAAAAACTGTTCAAAATATTGCAAAAACACTTTCAAAAAAAATATTGGTAGCCTCACAACATTTTCTCTCGTAAATTACTTAAGTAATTCCTTTGCAAGTTCACCCAGATATTGCTTCAGCCATTTAATCAAAAATTCCTTCAGCAATTCTATCTGAAATTACTACTTGCCGTGGCAGTAAAGCTTATAGCACCCCGATACGGTGTTGAAAAAACCAACTTAATTCACCGAGCAGTGCTACTGCCTTTCTCGCATTTAGCCAAGACACCAACCTTATATGGCTTTTTTTTTTTTTTCTTTATTTTTTCTTTTTTTTTATCTATATTCTTACCTTATATGGTGCTAATATGATTCGATGTACCATTTTCTTTATAACTTTTAAACGGAACGGCCGATCGTTACCAAATTCAATAGTGATCAACAAGGCTTTGCCCCCTGTCGAATGAAACTTGTTGCGAGGAAATCGGTTGAGGATTACTATAAGAAAAGTTGTCTAATGTATTTCTTAGCTTTTGTGCACACACATACACACACACATACATACACACGGACAGACAGACATGTGCGCAGTTTGTCGAGCTGAGTCGATTGGTATATAAAACTATGGGTCTCCGAGGCTTCTATAAAAAGTTCGTTTTCGTAGTGAAATGATAGCCTTTCGGTACAACTTTATTGTACGAGAAAGGCAAAAACCCAGTCAGGTTCTCAAAATCTCTTGATCCTTGCTCGACGCAAATTCCTCCCATCTTCGTCTCGACTAGGGCTTCCAATTTTCCCTGGGAATCAACTTCCCGGGAAACGAGACATAAAATCGAAATTTCCCGGGAAATAAAATTGAGCGCTTTAATCCACAGAAATGTATTCAAAATTATTATCAAAAATAAATTTCGGAGCTCAGATTATTTTGCCTTATAACTGTTTTGAAGCAGATTTTGCTGCTGCGTGCTCACTGTTGAAATGCATTACAAATAAAGAAATTTCCCAATTTATTTTTCATATGACTTAGTCTTTCCTTTGTTTTTATTATGATGTATAACAAAATTACTCAGGTATGCCGTATACTTTATCTCCATGTTGTATTTAGCATGAAATTCAAGTATTCCTATCCTTCGATAGATTCTTTTATATGGTCGGGGTTCTACCAAAACGCACCAAGCGGCTTTTCAACTGACAAAATAAAAACGTGAATAATTTCATATCAAATCATACGTATTTATCTTTGTTGCACGGGTAAAAATCCGTTCCCAGAAATGAGAAAATAATTCATTCCATGAATCCGTCGTGTTTTCATGCTATGAAAATACACCATGAATATAAATCATGATTTCATGATTTATTTTCGCGTAACGCAAGCAATGCGTTACAATTTGGTTGTTAAGATCGACAAAATAAAAAAAAAGTTCAACAGGTGGTTTGAACTCGAGTACACTGAGCGAGAGTCCGACGTACTACCTTTTCGCCGTTCTTACTTCTTGGGAATGGAGTGTTCGAAGCATAACCGGTTATGCATACTGTAGATCGATGAGGATTGCCTAGTACCATGAATAATGTTCCTGAAACCATGAATTATAATCATGGTTTCATGAACTGACCTGATTCATGATTTCATGATTTTTTGTTCATGCCTGTGGGTATGCGTTTGTTTCCGTGTGGAAGTATTGGCTTGAGAAATAGATTGCGAGTGATTTGACTATGCGTCCAATTTGTGAATCTCGAGCTCGTTCAGTAGCCACTAGGTTGCGAAGGCCGACTGAGGTCCTTCGTAGCTTAGTTGGTTAAAGCACCAGTCTAGCGTACTGCAGGGTCATGGGTTCGAGTCCCATCGAAGGGAAGTTTACATTTTCCAAATCAATATCTTCCACATAACGTACATATTCACATATGAGTTTTCACAACATTGTAAATTAATGTCCAAGTCGGGTGGGTTAATCCCCGGAAATAGGCAATTAACTTTGATTGAACTTATCTTTATTGTAGGATATCCTCAGTTACGGAACTGAGGGATATCCGACACGATTTGTGATCAATTGAATCTGCTAAACGAAAACTAGCGATAATTTTTTTTATGGCACCAACCAATCGATTTTAGCCACCTCGAAATTTTATCCGATTTGGCTGAGCATTTTACGAAAAGCATATCTCGTAATGCGAAAGCGATTATGATCTAACGCGTTGAATCGTAAATATTTTTTGAAATCATGAATACTTTTAATAAAAATGAAAGCTTTGAAATAAAAAAAAACGAAGAATTTGCCCTATGACTAAAGAAAAACATAAAACATGGACTTTAACGACTTTCACAGCATATATTTAATTGCTGAGAAAGGAATTAAGAGCTTTCAGCGGATATGGCCTCATAGAATTGTTGAAGATTCTGAACAAGTTTGTTGTCCAAGTCCAAAAGCATTACTTCCTTTGCACCAGAGGATTTGGAGATTTCATCTGTATTTTGCAGATTCTAGCTCTTGTTCAAGCATAAGGTCTGCAGTGTCCTGATGAAATCTTCTCTTCGGGCCATTGCAGCCTTCTAAAGTATGATGTATTTCAAAGATCTGGTCTCATTAGCGAAAAAAATTGTTTTTTTGCTACAACCTTTTTAATTCTATACAGAAGTGTTGATTATGACGATGTAAAATGAGTAAAATGAGATTTATCTAAGAACAATTATACATTGAGATTAGCTTCATCTTATTCTACATTCATTTCTAGACAACTAAGTATTCATTTCATTTATTTAGTCTACATCTAAACAGATAACACTGAATCAACAACTAAGTATAATTAACCCTTTTTTTATATTCTAGCTAAATGGACAAAATTAAATCCACGCATATCTTTTTTGTTTGCAATCAATTTCAGCTTGCAAGAATTGGGTTTTATACAGCTTCGCCGTATTTAGTGTACTATATCATGGTTCTACATATGGCGTTGCAGTGGACGGAAACCGACATACGATCATTGTGCCATTCCTGCCCATGTCATGATCGAATGTATTACAAAACCCTTTTATATTAAACTTTGTAATATGAAAATTGGAGGCCTTTGGAAGATCGAAACTTCGAATGATAAAGCAAGCAATTTGCACTCCAATTCTTTGTTTTTGATTATAATCCTCTAGTGCCCAAGACCGCCTTTAGACGGGGTATTTTTATATTTTTTTGTAATTTTCAATTGATCAGATTTCAAAAATTGTTTGATGTTGATCAATAATATAAACTGCAATGCTTGTTTGACTGTGGTTCAGAGTCAATTTTCGAAGTTCTACACATTTATAAAAAAAATATTGAACATTGAGTAATATTTTGTTCCTCCGTGTTTTCGCTCGTATACCTTTAAAGAGTGAAATATTTGTAGATTTGTATTTTTCTATAACTTACCTTTTTCAATAAAAGGTTATAGTGGTAAATGTTACACTCTAAAATATTTTTCCAACTCGTTGCACGGAAAATAAAAAAAAATACTCTCTAAAATGAAAAAAATGCAATAAGTCAGCATTGAATAAGAATTTTCAAGCTCCAAATATGTTGAAAAATCAAAAAAGATTAATAAATTCAAGAAATTATTAGGATAAATTATTGGATAAAAAACTTGAAAAAAAAAATTTAAAAAAAATCATTGATTAAATCGCGAATTAAAAATTGTCAGTGCCCAAACCGTGTTTAGATCGATTTTAGAAAGCAAAATAGTGATTTTGAGCGAAAACAAAAGAAATATCGATAAAGGAACATGTAATGAATTCAAGGAGCACAGTAACCAAGGGGCAACTAACTCTAAACTTTCGACAGTATCCAAAAATACTAACAAATACTAGCGAAAAACAACGTCGTAGCTACGGTAAATTGATCGAAGATCCCTGGTTTGGAAAGCATGAAACATAGCGCCACCCAGCCGATACAGTCCACCCAGTTTTAGGCAAACACATGATTGCAGTCTCCTTTTAATTCTTAAAAAATCACTGAACAACTATTTCTTTTTTTTTTATCTTTCGTTTATTTGGAAGGCTCATTTGCCGTGAAGCGTTACGGAGCCGAAATCAAGTTTAACAATACATTTCTTGATTCTTATACATAGTGTTAGTTTTGGGGAACCGAAAGACTCGCGGTTTAGTCGAGGTTAGGGAATACAATAATACAGTAGGAAAGGAAAGGATTTTAGGGTGCTTAAGTAATTACTATGCTGATGTTCACAAAGTTGACATTCCTCGCATTTTTACATCTGTAACGGGACAAACAAATTTTTTTTGGGAGACAACGACGAGAGGAAGACATACGGAAGGGATTAAAGACAGACATGGAAATGTACAACAAGAGCAAGACATTCGATATGGGGTACGACAGACAAGGGAATGGGCAGGCAATGATTACAGTTTTACATCAGCAACTTTCAAAAATTGGTGGACCAGGGACATGTACTCGAGATCAAGGCCCGACAACACTTCCCTAATAGGCTTTGGTTGTTTTCCTCGGACCCGGAGATGTTCAGTTAGCGCAGATCTGGGGCCACGATGCTCCTCGCACGCCCACACGACATGATCGATGTCCTGATAATCCTCGCCGCAAACACAGAGATTTCCTTCCGAGAGCCCCACTCTGAAAAGATGTGCATTTAAAGTGTAGTGATTGGACATTAGACGACACATGGTTCGAATGAAGTCTCGTCCCATATTGAATTTTTTGAACCATGGACGCTTCGACACCTGCGGGCGAATTGAATACAGTCATCTACCCAACTCCCCATTTGTCCATTTCTGTTGCCAGTTGTTCAAGGTTTTTTGACGAATTAATGTGAAAAATTCATCGAAGGGGATTTTCCGATCGCAAATATCACCTTTCATAGCGCCCACCTTAGCCAAAGAGTCTGCTTTCTCATTTCCCGGGATCGAGCAATGAGAAGGGACCGAGGCCATGGTGATTATGTAAGACCGTTGTGATAAGGCACTCAAAGCTTTCCGTATCCCATTTAGAAGATACGCTGAGTGCTTAACTGAGTTTCATTGACCGAACAGCCTCAAAGGAACTTAGACTGTCGGTGAAGATGAAAAAGTGGTCAGGAGGTAGGGATGCGATTTGCTCGAGTGAATAGTGTATAGCTGCTAGCTCAGCAGTATACACGGAACAAGGCTCTTTGAGCTTAAAGTAGGCGCTATGAAAAACGTTGAAAACACCGAAACCAGTGGAGTCATCAATTTTTGACCCGTCTGTAAAAAAGCTTCTCTCCTCACTGGCGTGCCCGTATTTGCTTGCAAATAATGGAGGTATGACCTCCGCACACAGAAAGTCTGGTATTCCATGAACCTCCTGTTTCATGGACAGATCAAAAGTAACAGAGGAACTGTAAGAGTCTAAGAAGTTAGCACGATTGGTATCTACCGAAGAAGGGCTTACCTCCAGCGTTATGTACCAGTGGTAAATACTCATGAATCGAGATTGAGGGTTTTGTTCGAGCAGCTTCTCGAAGTTATCAATGACCAATGGATTGAGAACCTCACAGCGGATGAGGAACCGGAGCGATAATTCCGCGAAACGATCTGTTAGTGGCAGTACTCCCGCAAGTACTTCCAAGCTCATTGTATGTGTCGAATTCATACATCCTAACGCGATACGGAGACAGCGGTACTGAATCCTTTGAAGCTTCAGCATGTGTGTTTTAGCCGCGGACTGGAAGCAGAAACTACCGTATTCGAGGACCGACAAAATGGTTGTTCTATACAACGTCATAAGATCTTCGGGATGCGCTCCCCACCATGTTCCGGTTATTGATCGCATGAAGTTGATCCGTTTCTGGCATTTTTGTGTCAGATACACAATGTGCTTTCCGAAGGTGCATTTCGAGTTGAACCAGACCCCGAGGTATTTAGAAGATATGCTATGAGTGATTGTCTTACCCATCAGTTGGAGCGGGAACTTTGCCGGCTTATGTTTTTTTGAAAAGACAACCATCTCAGTTTTCTCCGGAGAGAATTCGATACCCAGCTTCGTAGCCCAAGTGGACAAATTGTCCAGAGTATCTTGCAACGGTCCTTGCAGATCAACCGATGTTGGCCCCGAAACGGATACAACACAATCATCTGCAAGCTGTCTCAACGAGGAATTTGGCATGAGACATTCATCAATGTCTCTGACGTAAAAATTGTAAAGAAGGGGGCTCAAACATGAGCCCTGGGGGAGACCCATGTAGCTAATTCGTGAAGTTGCCGAGTCACCATGAGAAAAACTCATACGCTTCTCTGACAACAAATTGTACAAATAGTTGTTCAAAATTGGTGAAAGTCCACACTCGTGGAGCCCCCTTAATGTCCAAAAACACTGAGCCCATTTGCTCTTTTTTAGCGAAAGTAAGCTGAATTTCTGAAGAAAGCAACGCAAGACAGTCGTTCGTTCCCTTGCCCCTGCGGAAACCAAATTGTGTATCTGACAACAAACTATTCGATTCAACCCATTTGTCTAGCCGGAAGAGAATCATCTTCTCCAACAGCTTCCGAAGACATGACAGCATCGCGATGGGGCGATACGAGTTACAATCCGACGCGGGTTTTCCGGGCTTCTGGATGGCTATCACCTTCACTTCCCTCCAATCATCCGGAACAATGTTGCACTCCAGTAACTGATTGAACAAGTTCAATAAGCGCCTCTTCGCGACGTCTGGGAGGTTTTTGAGCAAATTGAACCTGATTCTATCCATCCCTGGAGCGGAATTGTTACATGAAAGGAGAGCAAGTGAGAATTCAATCATCGAAAAGGGACGATCCATATCATCCCTGTCTGCAAAAGCATCACGTAGCTCTTGCCTCACCGGTACCGAATCCGGACAAACTTTCTTTGCGAAGTCAAGTATCCACCGCGACGAGCTTTCACGATCTTCGTTTACGGACGACGCGTTGCGCATTCTTCTCCCGACGGTCCACAGAGTTTTCATTGAAGTCTCGCGCGATAAACCTTCAACAAAAGTGCGCCAATATCCGCGCTTCTTCACTTTGACCAGTTTCTTGAACTGGATTTCGAGCGCGGTGTATCGTTTGTGAAGAACGATCGCCCCGTGTTTCCGAAATTCTTTGAACGCGGCGGATTTCTCGCGATAAAGTTGCGTACACTCGATGTCCCACCACGGACTGTAGGGTTTCCTACGAACCGAAGCTCCTGGCACCGGCCGACGTTGTGCCTGAAGAGCGCTTTCAAGAATCAACTGCGATAGAAACTTGTAGTCTTCCCGCGGGGGAAGTGCTTCTATCGACTGTATGCCATCGCTGATGGTGTCCGCATATTTGCCCCAATTGATGTGCTTCGTGAGGTCATATGAAAGATCGATGGAAGCAGATTGCTTATGTCCATTGGAAATCGAAACTTCGATCGGCAAACGATCACTACCATGGGGATCTTGGACCACCTTCCAAGTACAGTCCAACGATAATGAGCTCGAACAAATGGAAAGATCTAGACGGCTATCTCTTGCTGGAGGAGCCACTCGTGTAACTTCTCCTGTATTCAAAATTGACATATTGAAGTCGTCGCAGAGGTCGTATATCATTGATGAACGGTTGTCGTCGTACAGTTCCCCAGCCTGTTCCGTGGGAGTTAAAATCTCCCAGGAGCAACCGTGGCTCGGGCATAACCGAGCAGATGTGCGAAGATCTCTTCGAGATATCGCGGTGTTTGGAGGAAGATATATCGAGGCGATACTGAGGTCTTTTCCTCGAATAGTCACCTGACATGCGACAGCTTCGGTGCCAGACATCGGCGCAAGATCGACTCTATAGAAGGAGTGCTGTTTTTGATCCCTAAAAGCACCCTCCATATCGATTTGCCCGATCGCGGCGGATTATGTTGAAATCAGGAAAATGAAGGTTCACATCTGGTGTTAGCCATGTTTCACATAAAGCAAAAGCATCGCATTGTAATTTGTTAACTAAAAATTTAAAATATCTAGTTTTGGAAGAATACTTCGACAGTTCCACTGTAGAATCGAAATCATGTTACCCTTATTGACTAAGTTAGCCATCGAAGGATACAAATGACTCGAGGAGGGGCATTTTCGAAGCCAGCTGCTTCAGGAGAGGAGTCAGAATAGGAAGAACAGTTTTGACCATGTTCTTCACGGGGTCGGAAGCATCAAAGAAGTTGAGGATGAGCTCCACGATGCCAGAAAGTGTGAACATTGGAGCGCTCGGGAGTTCTTCTGCTCGCTCTGTATGCTCTCTTTCTGGCTGAGAAATCGCAAAAAAGGGGCATCTGGGATTTTAGATGTTCCCGGAAGCGGTGGAAACTCTCGATCATCCCGATGTGAAACCACAAAAGTTGATCGTTTTTGAGTATTTCCTCCCGCTTTGAATTTGACCATGTTGGATTGGGGCTCACTTTGATGCTGTTTTCTAGGCTTTTTCGAGGGTCGCTGGCTCTGTTTTATTCTCTTCCTCGTTGAGCCATTGAAAACAAAGGGAACCCCATTTCCAACCTCGGAGTCAGAGCTACCTTGGTCGTCCAAAGGAAGAGACGAGTAGATGGTGTCAGAAACGAGTGGAGGAGCGGCCTTCCTCAACATTTCGGCGTAACTTCGCCGAGAACGTTGCTGAAGAGACCGCTTCTGGTGGATTCGCTGCTGTATGTACGTTGGGCAAGCTTCAAGAGCATGTGGAGGGCTTTCGTTACAATAGACACATTTCGGTGCCGTCTTGCACGCGCCCTCCACATGCTTCTCTCCGCATGATGCACAGCGAGGTTTATTGCAACAGTACTGAGCGGTGTGGCCCAGCTGCTTGCAATTAACACAATTCATCACCTTCGGTACATACAGCCGAACAGGTAGACGAAGTTTGCCAATCACTACGTAGTCAGGCAGTGCGGACCCGGAAAAAGTGACGCAGAAAGAGTCAGACGGGGAATAACTCCGCTTCTCTCCCTCCTGCGACACCGAATACATTTGTTTGCAATCCAGTATCGCAACAGGAGGCAAAGAAACGTTCTTGAAACGACCGAAACCTTGTTTCAAATCGTCACATGTCATACTTCCCTCCGTCACCACCCCCGCGATCTCACACACTGCTGACGGTAAATACACCCTATATTCGAGAGTGAAAAGCTCACAGGTGACAATCTCGTTGGCCTGTTTGCGATCACTGACCGTGACACGGAGTTTACTGGACCCAACCATGTCAATGGTCGTGACAGACGAAAATCGCTTTTCCAGATCTTTGCTAATCTGGCTGATATTCAAACGTTTGCCTTTGGGTCGAAAGAAAACAACATACGGCCCACTAGAGTCGTGAGGGTAGACCTTGGGACGGGGCTCGTAGAGGAAATTTTAGCGTTGCTGGTATCCATTTCGTTTTGGTTTGGAACACCTGAATGCAACGAAACATCTGACATGGAATACGAAGTACCCCGCCAACTTCGCCTTCGCGCATTGCGGACACGAAATGCGCCGCTGCAGCGAGGCACAATCTCTTTTAAAACTAAACAATTATCACAAGGGCAGAAAAAAAAAAAACACACAAACAAAATAATGATTTGGGACAGAGGGGAAGACGAGTAAAAAAGAAAGAAAAAAAACTATTCCAATAAGATGGAGAAGAGAGGGGAACAATGAGAGGGAGCTCAATTAAATACTTGCGTTCACACTGCTGTGTTGCCGGCTAACAGTTCTGGCAGCACACACTAGCTCGATGGACACTCGCCGGTGGTGCGGTCGAAGCGAACCACGCTATTGTTGGTGTTCTCGCCGCACCCAACACTGCAACTGGGTGGATGGATGGTGGCAGGACGGCAGCGTCTGTGTTGGTGGAGACGCACGATGGATGATGACTGTCGGCGTGGGACGATGATGCCTGCGCCTGCGATGGACGCCGAATAAACTGCAAAGTTTTGCGTAGTTGCAAAACCAACGAAATGGCTACTTAACTGCTACAGCTAAGCACCACTTCCACTCAAGCACTATGCTTCAAAACACTTTCGGAAAAAACCCACTACCTGTACTTCAGGAAAAAACCGAATGAGAAGCAGACCGTACGCGGACTTACAACCGTCTCGCACGGATGCTCGACGTGGAATGTACAACTATTTCTATTACTATTAATTTTTGACCAACGTTTTGGTTTGATGGTATTAGAAACATAAAATGCGGTTTGAAAGTTTTTTAGAATCTGTGAATCTGTGGAAGGTAGAAATCAGGTGTTTCCTATACGGGGGAGCATTGTGTTTCATCAACTAACTGACAAACGCCATAACAACCGAACTAGCAACCGTTTCATTGTTTGACGAAAATCGTGGATACTACAAATATCACGAAATACTATTGCGAGACAATGAGTGATATTATCGCAAAGTTTAGAGTTACCTGCCCCTTGACAGTAACCCAATTTGTTCTTTAGTAAAGCTGCTTTCATACTAACGTCAAAAACTTTATCGAATCCACATTATTTTTGCAAAATATCCGCAGCATCTAGTAGATCGTGGTATGCCCAATGAAGTTGTTTGTACACTACAAGTACCTTAAGGGCTGCAGTGTCCACATACCACGTGGACAGATTTCACTTCAAGTTTTTGATACTCCCCTCCTCCAGCGTCGACAATTCTCGCTTAACTTTTCAAAGGGACCTAAGTAACATTTTTTCCGTGAATTAATTTGAATAGCGCAATCAACAGAACAACATGATAGCTTTTGATTGCAGTACTCAAATTAATTCATGAAAAAAATGTGACTTAGGTCCTTTTGAAAAGTTAAGCGAGAATTGCTATCATTATTTTTTTTAGATTTGTGTGAGCCGTGGACATTTGCCATACCTTCATTCCTCTAAACTGTTATATTATATATGGACATTGGACAGCCCCTTACGGTGGCAAACATAAACTTACTCCATAAATCCGCGAATCTGCCCAATATTTTTTTTTCAATAAATTTTTTTGACTTTTAACAATAATTCTACATGGCAAGTGGTTGACCGAAGGGCCCTTCAACTTTGATTTTGAACATTTTGTTTTTGTTATAGAATTGGGTAGTATTTTTTATAATTATATCTATTTTATCCTTTATAAGGAATTGATTGATTTTGAATTTGATAACCTAACTACTATGTACACTAATATTTACAATACAAATTTGATAACCTAGATTGGAACTAGCGCCCTAATTGCACCCTGATCCGAATGCAAGCAACGGACCCTAAACTTTTCTTTACACTCACCAAAGCGTTCATGTAAGGTTTTTATTCCGGCCAGACGGTGGACCTCGGATGTTCTTGTCCTGGGAGGGGTGTTGAGGATCATCCTCAGGAATTTGTTTTGTACCCGTTGAAGTTTGAGGTGGTGGGTTTTAGCGCAGCTCTCCCAGACCGGCATGCCATATTCGATCACAGGGAGGATGATTTGCTTGTAGACAGCAAGCTTATTTTTCAGGGACAACCGCGAGTCTGCCCAGTTCGTTCTTAAACTGCTTCTTAAACTGCCGAGAATGAAATGTATTTTTACGCATGGTGTTAGGCCATGTAACGGTCAGAATTTTGTAAATAATAAATGTGTTTCTGTATATATGTGAATGGGCGAAAATTCCATTTAAAATGTTTAAATGTTTAACTGTCCCTTAGCATAGGGAACAAGCCATACATTTTTGCCCAATCTTTCCTTGGGCGAGTTTATTTGTCGTCTCGAAAGGTTGGAAAGGGACGGCAGCAGGTCCAGCGCACCGAGTTATCCTTCGGAATTGTGCAATCACAAATGTGCACGAAGACATTTCGGGAAATGGCGAATCTCAGGCGACCAAGCAGGCGCTTGACGTCATCGTCGCCGCTCGAGACGGGCACATTGACCTGCCCGTAGGTCAACGACTGGACCGGTAAGCAATTAGAATCCGGTGAGTCCATCTAGTGGATAAAGTCTTGTTGTGGAGTGGGGCGTCCGCTGAGGGCGCCTCGAAGTCGTTTTTTGTCCAGTCAAAAGACTGAAGGAATGCGCCTTTAAAGCCATTCAGAAGAATTTGGTGACCGTGAAAGCGTGCGTGACGAATTGCCGCCGCTAAACTTTTGTTGTCACCAGGAGCGCAGACTAGCCCACCGATGCGCTGCTAGGAAAGTGACGTCACATCAAGAACATTTGAAGCACTTGAGCACCAGATAGTCAGGGAGAGAAATCGCACACATAGTAGGGACAGAGAAGAGAGGACGAACACAAAACCAAACATGAATGAGAAAATCTAAAATGTAAGAAAAAAAACCAAAACATGTAATCGAAAAGCTACTTTGGTCTCTCTTGTAATAAATGTTAGTTCTGTCCCAATTCCCTGCTGTTTGATTGATTTATATGTGTTTTACGTCACTTCGCGGTTGTTTGTTTCGAGTTCCGTCCTCCACCATATGGGAGTGTGACGTAAGGGGCAGTCAGTCCACTTTCTATGTGTTGTTTGTTGCGCGACGATCGGTGGATCTCCGATGATGAGATGTTGCGAGCAGCATAACCTGTTGCATCGCATTTGAGTATGGGTGGATCCCTTAGGGGCCATCGGTTCATATTTTTGGTCATATTTTTGAAGATTTTCAACCCCCCCCCCCCCATGTGGCTTATCGTGGTCATTTGGCAGACCCCCCCCCCCCCCCCCTCTTATGACCACGAGGTTTTTTCTCAAGTACAAAAATTTTAAAAAAAATATGTTACTAAAACATATGGTTAAACCGATCAATTTTGAAGATGGACAATTTCAACTGATTCAAAATCAAACTGAGCCCAGCATGGAAATTATAAATTTTCATGAATTCGTACATTTTGATCATGTTATCATGTTGTAATGTATATTGGGTATTAGGATATCTAGAACTCGTATACCTTCGATGCATCAGGAGGATACAAAAAAATGTGGACTCGCGAATATGTTATAAAAATTTCGAGAAAAAATTGTAATGGTTTAAAAATTTTCCAAAATATCCCTATATTACATTTTTTTTTAAAAAATTTTATTAGTGTTTTTTTTTAATAATTATAAAATTCATCACTGAATATCCCTATAAATTCCTAAGAGTACTTGGGACCTTTGCATGGTTAAGATTTAAAGCAATGGTAAGCTGAACCTACAAAGAAATCAAAATGACTTCCCGAAGAAGAATGAATTCCCGATGAAATTTTGGAAGAATTTATGGTACAAATTAAAAAAACAAGAATCTCGAGAATTCAAAGGTTTATTTTTTGAAAATCCAAAGAATTTTTGAAGATAATCCATAGACTCTTCCGTGGAAATTCTAAATAATGCCTCGAATAAAAAAAATACTTGGAAAATTTTAAATAATGTGATAGAATTCACAAAGAGCGTAACAAAGTATTCCGAAAAAAATTAATTTCAAAATTCCAAATTTGAAAAAAAAAATCCAAAAACAAAAAATCAACGGAAATATCAAAGTGTTTCATGTGGCATTGGCTGTTTAATATCTTTCGGAAATTCAGAAGAGTTTTTATTGAAAAATTTAGAAGTCTTCTTTTTCTTCTATGGCTCCATATTCCAACTGGAAGTTGGTCTGCTTTTCAACTTAGTATATTCTATTAGCATTTCCTTTGTAATAAATTGAAAGCTTTTATATGCCAGCCATTGCACGATTATATATCTTGTGTAGCTAGTACGATGGATACACTATACCTAGGATGTCGAGAATGTTTCCCACCCGAACACATCCTAGATAGGAACGAGAATCGAACTCGTCATCTCCGGGTTGGCAACCCTACGCCTTTGCTCGAGACTGAACATTTTGAAGTGCACTCCTTAAAATGTTCGAAAAACTTCTTTTGGAAATAAAGAAGAATTTCTGGTGAAGATTCGAAAGAACTTGTCGTAGAATTTCATTAGAATGTAAAAAAAAATATATGAAAATTTGAACATTTTTTTTCCACCGAAAATTATATGTATTTCCCACGGGACTGTTTTGAATTTTCAGACAGAATTCACATGGAATTTTTTTCGGAGTTTTAAGGAATTTTTTTCGCAATTTACACTGGAGATGTTTTGTTTTTTTTTCATTAACAATTTGTAGCAAAATTTCCAAGCAAAATTGTTCAGAGAGAACTGTGCAAAAATCATTCTGAATGTCAGCACTTTATCAGGATTATATGAAGTAATGTCAAAGTTTTTACAGCAAATTTCTTTACTGGATTTTTCCTGAATATCCACAAGAAATTTTTTGAAGTTTTTTTCTTGGATTATTGTAAAAACATGAATATTTTTCAAATTTGAAGCTGCAGTCCGCTGATGCAAAAGTGTCGGCGGCGTGATGCCAAAAACCATCTGCGGCGGTGGCGTGGCGCGGCGGATTTTTTCTATATTTTCCCATTTTTCCTTTCCAAATTTTTGTTGTGAAAATTGAGACTGAATCGCAACTTGTTTTTTCGTTTATTTTTTATGGAAAAAGGATCTAAGGCTAAGATGGTCAAATAGCGCAGATATGCATTGGCGTTACGACCGACGCTGCGTTACCGGTTTTTCTCGATGCACACCTGCGTCTTTTTAACGCTGAGTTGAAAAGACGCTACGTGGGCATCGGCCCTAAGATGCGCTTTGAGTTTAATGATTAAATCATTAAATTTTAATGATTTGTATTTTTTACACCGCTATTGTTATTCACCAAAAGTTTTTCGTGTAAAGAGCAGCACCCCCCCCCCCCCATGTGGCTTATCGTGGTCATTTTCCAAACCCCCTCCCTCCCCCCATATATGGTCACGTGGTTTCTGGACGGCCCCTTACCGAATTCTCTGAGTGCCTTCTGTATGAGGACGTTGCGATAATTAGGGTAAACCCGTTCGGTCGTTGGTTCGCTAGCTAGCTGAAACGATCCGTAAAATTCCTTTCGAGGAGATTAAATGGACTCGCCATAAGGAGAGTCTCGTCCGGGCAATAAATCTGCACACGTGGTCTCCCCCGTGGAGTGGCGCTTAAGCCACGTGTTTAAGGGCGGATCGGCCCTGCTAGCTACAGCCATTTGGCCGAAAGCCGTTTGGCCTACAATAGGTTGAAAAACGCAATCTCGGGTTAAATATTACATTAGCTTCTAATTTCATTTGTCTTTCTTCAATATTTTTATCTTCTATTTCCTCTCTAACTTCTTATTTTTCCTTTCTTTCTTCTCTCAATTCACTCTTCTATGCTTTTTCCTTTTACCTACATCCTTCTTCTTTCTCCTTCATTGTTTTCTTTTTTTTCTTCTTCTTTTCATCTTTTGTCTGCTTTCTTTCTTCTTTCTACTTTTTTTCCTTTTCCCTTCTTCCTTCTCCCACTTCCTCTTTCTTTTCCTTCTTCCATCTCTCCTATTCATTCGTCTTTCTGTTGTTACCCACTCTGATTTCTTTTTTCCGCCTTTCATTTTTCTCTGCATTGAGCTTTTCCTATTGCTTCAAATTGTTCCATGCGATCATTTGCATTAAACTACTCGTTTTCTGAAAAACACTTCTCCAACTTTTCCCAATAACATTCCTATTTCCCATAATCGTTCCCTTAGTACTGAAAACATGTCCTCCAAATTTGGTTAAAATCGGTTTAACGAAACGTCCATTTTGTAATCAAACATCTCCCATCACACCAGCCTTCTTTTTCTAACGATCCTTCCTTCCCCTTATAATCGTCTATTCAGGATAAAGTATATTTGTACCGAATTTGGTTAAAATCGGTCCACTGGTTCAGAAGCAACACATAATTGTTCGTTTTTAAACAATACCCTTCCTCCCTCAAACTTAATGACTCATCCACTCCCTTTATAATCTTTTCACCAGGATAGAGAATGTGTATACCAAATTTGGGTAAAATCGGCCCAGGGATTCAGAAATTACATTGATTTATGCATTTTCTAAAGCCCTCAGTACACTGTTTGTCATGATGACAAATATTTGTCAAGTCTGTCTGAAATCTATGTCGATTTCTAATCAGTCTGATAGATGTCCGGATAAACTTGACAAATATTTGTCAATATGACAAACAGTGGACTGCGGGCTTAAGCAATACACCTCTCTCCACAACCTCCCCCATTTTAAAATTACTCTCCCTTATAATCATCTCCTCATAGTTGATGCGTGTACAAAATTTGGTTAAAATCAATCCAGGGGGTTGAAAGTTACACAAAATTGTTCGTTTTCGTGATAAAACACTTGCCCTTTTCATATGACCCTCTCTCCCTCTTTGTTATCTTCCTCTTCAGATAGGGAATATGTGTAACAAATTTAGCTGAAATCGGTCAAGTGGTTCAGAAGTAGTTAGCAAACATACATACATACATACAAGATTGGTTTTCATGCCTCAGTAGTAATGCTGGGAGGCAGTTCCTGTAGGAAAGGGAGTTTAGTCGGTATTACCTTGTTGGTCGAGTCCAACCCTCCAGTACACTTCCGTGTGGTAGATTATCGTGCGTCAATGCATTCTCCCTTGTAAAAAAAATGGTTTTCATATATAAGATTTGTGTTTCATTTGTACGGGAGCCCCTCTTTCCAGAGGGGGGAGGGGTCTTGCACCTTTTTAAGAACCTTCCCCGGCCCGATTAACCCCAGTAAACAAAATTTCACGCCGATCGCTTCAGTAGTTTCCGATTCTATAAGGTTCTGGCTGGGTAGACACGTGGTGTGTTACATTGTAAGATCTACCATGGTCACATTGACAGCGACAGACAAATCCTGACCCAACGAATAGGTACCTTCCCCAATATCAAACTCCGTGGCACTTATTAAGGAGTCGCTGGGGCCTCTCATTAAGTAAGTACTACATCAACACTTCCTTCCCCTCCCAAGTTACTGTGAAGATGGTCGTGGCTAGAAGTACTAATCCTCATGCTTTTGTGATTTTTGTCTTAGATTGAAATCAAGGAACACACATTGTTGGAGATTGAGAGATTGAATAGAAAAATGCACCCTCATTGGTTGATTCTGGCGACAGAAAGTTTATCCCGGGTCTCTTACTAGGTACATACAGACAATTCTGATACAAGTAATAAATACATAAATTTCAACCTTATTCTCTTTTATCGCAATATTCGAATTTTATTTTAAAACGTTACCGGAAGTAATATTTGCTTTAATGAATCACCCGAATTAGACCAAAATTGAAGTTCAAATCATAAGCTTTCACATCACCAAATTTTCACACATTTAGTTAGACATGATATACACACTTAAATCATTTCACAGATTTCGGTGAATTTTGCTTCAATTCACCGAAATCTCAACAGCAGAACTGTTCGGTAATTATTTCACCGAATTTTCTGCGATTTTTCCTTTGTTCAACTGTCAAAACTACCGAAAATCTGTGAAATTATTCACCGAACAGTTCTGCTGTTGAGATTTCGGTGAAATTTCACAGAAATCTGCGATTTATTTTAAGTGTGTACATTTATCGTACTACTAACCAGAAAACTATGATTGACAAAATGTTGTTATTTGTGCGGAAAGCTGTAGGCAAATGTGTTAAAAGGAGGAATAGAAGAAGGCGAAACAGTATAGGATGTGAAATGAATCAAAACAAATAACCAAGCCATGAGAAAAGGTGTTGGACCCGAAGTTCGCATTACAATGTCAGCTGATTTATTAGCATAGATGTTAATTGGGATGACATTTGCAACGAATGATTGAAACTCAAAAAATCCGACAAAAGCTTTCAAATTCCGGTGAGAGCTGTGATGATATTAGTTGATTACTTTTTCCACACGAAACTGAAACCAAAACATCCCCTATGAGCATCGTGCTACAAATGCTTCCCGGTCCTCAAGGTTTGCTGCAGCACACCGTGACTCTTTACCATCTTCAGTGGAAAACGTTCACTTCCATGTGAAACATACTGCAAGACGTCGGCTACATAATAAAAGACCTACAGCCCATTGGATCCGATTCGTTTGATTCGAATATATTCATGTAAACACGTGTTTCGCTAGCATTTCAAATAGGCACATTGCATGCAACTAAACTCTCATCGTCATTATCCACCGATCGCTCATATACGAAAAGGAGAATCGGCGTCTTGTTTGTAATAAAATTTTGAAGACGACTTTTAAATGAAATCGAATAATAATCTAAAACATAACTTCATTTCTGCCTTGTTTTATAACAATAAAAAAATGATAACACTATTGAACACCGTTGCAATCTTATTTAGTGTTAAACCACTTTTGCAATTGTTTTCGATATAAGCGTCCAATCCACAGTTCCCCTATACGAATTAGGACGGATGGATGCCTTTAATCGTGCCCCACGATTTTTCATCGAAATGCAATCGAAACAGTCATAGCTTGAGAAGTAACCCATCAGCATAAAACACGTGAACGGAGAATATTGCTTTCCGAGACTGCGACGGGGACGGTTCGAGTTCTCCGTAGCGAACGTAAACCGCGCACTGGCACGGCACTGAGAGAAACACTTGAGTCCATAAAACTGCAAGCTCCGTTTCGCGGAATCCGCGCGATCATCCGCGCGGTCGATGGGACGCAAACGAGGGAATCCGTAATTACTACGTTGCAACTAATTTAATTTCCAATATTGCCGCAACGATGACTGCACCATCGCACTGCAGGATGCATCAAGCGGTCAGTTATCTTGCTCTCGTGCGGTGCTATGAGTAGCTACAGAGACCCTTCTCCTTTCGTTTGATGCCGCTTGGGGCAGTGCGGCAACTTTTGCGCCCTCTCGTGCACGTCTTGTGATCTGGAACACATCTGGCCGGTAATGTATCGTCTAGATCTAATCTGGCATATGTAATAGTCAATAACAGTACGACAGATATGACGATGCATTGCCGCTCATGAATTCGCATAATGAGTGATGGGGTAATCGAACCATTTTTTCAATAATGTTGCAGTATGAATTGAAACTGAAGACAATACATTGGATTGCATTGTACCACGTAATACAGACATAATTGCAATGGAAATAATACTATTTTTTTTAACTTTCGCATTGTGATTTTTTTTAAAGTATATAAGCTATAAGCCCATGACAAATTATTCACAAATTGCGATTTTGCAGGAAAATATCGCGTTTAAATTTTTCATGCAAAATCTTAATATTTCACTCATTTCATTTGTAAGAAAAAAAAACATTTCTCAACAAAGGGCTTTCTAAATCAACCAATCCGCACTTTATTTTTCACAAATTTAATATTTTCACATATTCCATGCGAAGAACGTAACATTAGACCTGTGCGACGATTGAAAATTTATCGGCGGCGGCGTGATAGATCATTTTTAGCCAGCGGCGGCGGCGTGGCGGCGTCACACCGTTGGTAATTGGCGGCGGCGGCGTGGGTCGGTGTGAGCTTATAGGAATAGGTGAGCAATAGGAATTTTCCGAAATTCTTCGACAAATTTCTACGTAAATTGCACCAGGAAGTGATCTGAAAGCTGCTCCAGGGATTGCTCCCAAAGTTCCTTCAGGAATTCCTCCGGAAGTTCATCCAGGAGTTTCTCCATGAATTCCTCCGTACGTTCTTCCAGGAATTCCTCAGTAAGTTCTTCCAGAATTTTCTCCGGAAGTTTCTCCAGGAGTTCCTCGAGAAGTTCCTCCGAAAACTCCTCCGGAAGTTCCTCCAGAAATTTCTCCGAAAATTCCTTCAGGAATTCATCCGAAAGTTTTTCCAGGAATTTCCCCGCAGGTTCTTTAGGAATTTCTCCGGAAGTTCCTCCAAGAATTCCTCCGACAGTTCCTCCAAGAATTCCTCCGGAAGTTCATCTAGGATTTCCTCCAGAACTTCCTCCGGAAATTCTTCCAGGAATTCCTCCGAAAGTTTTTCCAGTAGTTTTTCCGGAAGTTCCTCCAGAAGTTCCTTCAGGAATTTCTCCGGAAGCTCCTCCGGAAGTTCCTTCGGAAGCTCCTCCCGAAGTTCCTCCAGGAATTCCTCCGGAAGTTCTCAGAAATTCTTCCTGGAATTCCTCCGGAAGTTTCTCCAGGAATTCCTCCGGAAGTTCCTCCGAAAGTTCCTCCAGGTGTTCCTCCGGAAGTTGCTCCACGAATTCCTTTGGAAGTTCCTCCGGAAGTTTCTCCAAGGATTCCTCCAGTAGTTCCTCCAGAAGTTCCTCCAGTAATTCCTCAGGAAGTTTCTCCAGGTATTCCACTGTGAGTTCCTCCAGGTGTTCCTCCAAGTATTTCTCCGGCAGTTCCTCCGAAAGTTCCTCTAGGAGTTCTCCCGGAAATTCTACCAGGCGTTCCTCCGTAGGTTCCTTTAGGAGTTCCTCTGAAAGCTTCTCCAGAAGTTCCTCCGGAAGCTTCTCCAGGAGTTCCTCCGGAAGCTTCTCCAGAAGTTCCTCCGGAAATTTCTCAAGGAGTTTCTCCGGAAGCTTCTCAAGGAGTTCCTCCGGAAGCTCCTCCAGGAATTTCTCCAGAAATTCTCTCAAAAATTCTTCTGGAATTCCTCCGGAAGTTCCTTTATGAATGCTACAGGATGTTTGCTCAGGAAATCCCCGAGAAGTCCTGTAACTTCTTAAATAATTACTCATCGAATTTCTCCTGATTTTTTCCCGGAGTTCCTCCACAAACTCTTCCAAGAACACCTTATAAATTACTGCGCAAACTTTACATAAATTACCACGAGCACTCTTCAGATATTTCTTCCGAATTCCTTCCGAAATTCACATGAAATTCCACTAAACCCACCTCACGGGTATTCTTCTGGAAACTTGTCCAGAAATTGTTGAAGAACTCCTTATGGAAATTGATTTGCGAAATCTAGGGCTAGAATATCTTACTTACATTCCTCTGGGAATTCTGCCAGAAATTCCTGCCCCAAATACCTCGAACTATCCTCCGGGGAAGTCGTTTACAAATAAATTATTCTGGAAATAATGTCTCCAGATGTTTGCTTAGGAATTCTTAGGAACTCATCCTCACATCCTCAAAGAATCTCCCCGGCAACTCCCATGGAAATTTCTAAATACTTTCTCCAAAAGTTCACCCAGAAAACTTAACAGGATTTTCCAGGGAATTCTCTTGAAAACTCTTCCGAATCAAAAGAAAATATTCTGGAAATTCTCCCGCTTTTTCTCAAAAATTTCTTAGTTCGGCGAAAGTTCCTTCACATGTTCCTGAAAATTTCTCTAGAAAATTCCTCAATGAAGTGCTCCGGAAGATTCCTCTTTTATGAAAAATTCACGACGGAATTTTTGTGGGAATATCCGAAGGAGTTCATAAAAGATTTTGATGATCAATGCATGTATTTCTTGAAACTCAGAAGAAATTTTTATAAAAATTCTTGAATAAATTTTGTGTGGATTTTATTTGGACAAATTGGACAACCTAAAAGCAATAGATTTTGATAATAATTAGTTGCTATATTTTTGTTGGGTGGGTGCACACACACACACACACACACACACACACACACACACACACACACACACACACACACACACACACACACACACACACACACACACACACACACACACACACACACACACACACACACACACACACACACACACACACACACACACACACACACACACACACACACTTACAGACATCACCTCTCAATTCGTCGAACTGAGTCGATCGGTATATAACACTATGGGTCTCCGGGCATTCTATAAAAAGTTTGGTTTTGGAGCGATCATTAGCCTTTACGTATTCTTAGTATGCGAGAAAGGCAAAACAATAAAGTGGAGTAAATATTTCATGAACAACACTTTCAAAGTAGGGATCATCTATCGAAAAAAGCTCAGCTTGATTGTTATTTTATATTTCCCAACAAAAATTTCAAAAATTTTTAATTGCTCTTTATTGATTTTTTTGCGTTTATTTTTATATTTCATGGAAAAAATGCTTATTTTGTGAAAAATGTTGCAATTACTCATTCTTACTAGAAGAGATTGGCCCATGATCGATTCTGGTGATGAAGGATACTCGGCGAATGTTCATCAAGAAGGAGCTGTAGCCCATGGAGTGAGTAATGACTCTGCCGAATTGTTGAATAAAAAAAATTGAACTGAAAATAAAAATAAATACCAGTTTGTGAAATTTACACAAACTGTTATTTATTTTTATTTTTGGTTCGCCATCACAAATGTTCATAAAACTTAATTTCCACAAATGAACACAATTACACCGAGGTATGCTGAAAATCGTTCCCAATTACGCTGCACAATTTGTGAGTACCATCCTGAATGCCCAGTTCCGTCATCCCATAAAACCACTTTCCTATTTACAGCCGAAACTACCTACAGCCAACGTCATCGCACTCTTAATCCACTTACAACTGAACCGCAGCGAGCGGCCGCCCCGGGATCAGGAAAAGTGGAATAACATTCAGAAAACTGCATCCAGCGCCAGCGCGCAGCTCCGCGCGGTTATCTTGCGAAGGTGATGGCAAAGACGATGTCGACGTTGAACGGTGTGGTTGACTTTTCGCTTTTATTCCCTTTCCATTTCATCTTGATGGTAATGAGTTGCTCCACGGCTAAGTACTCGCCGCCGCCACCGCCGCGCGCTGTGCCGTGTGCCAATACTAAAGCTATCAAAGAGCGCCCATTAAACGAAAGGGAAAGGAAGACCGTGATGGTTACGAGTTATTATGCCCCTCTGGCCGATGCTTCCTACTTGGATCGGTTGAAGCAGTTCGGATACCCGCTATTCCAGTGCCAGCCAGACAGACAGGGAGGTCGCTTGGAGGTAGTTTGCTTTGGACTGTAATATGTTATCCAAGAGAATTGAGCTGCACAGGTACCCTCAGTTCAGAACAGCTTGACTCGTTGGAGCTTATAGTAATGTTTATCAATTAACCACACGTTTGCTATCTGTTGTTTGCATGCTGCTATAATCATGTTTGGGTTTATTGTTAACAGACTGAATGCTTTCCTATCGATATTTCTGTCTTTCGTGACACATTGCTTAGGTTTGTTGCAGTGATTATTACGATTAATGATTTGACTAAATTAAATTACATTTTAATATTCATTGGTCATAAGACGAGTTTGTACAATCCCATTTAACTCCACCACTTAACTTAATGAAATGGGATTGTACAAACTCGTCTTATGCAAGTGAAGACATTCCACTAAAAAGCTCAAAATAATTTTCTTAATTTTAATGTTATTTTGTACCTGTTGAAAAATTAAGACGACGGTTGGTGAAATTAAGACGACATAATTTTCGAATTTCAATTGAAATGAGAAATTATTTTAATTTGAAATGTCGAAAAGTTGGATAAATTTAAACCGTTTCTATATTAAAATATCAATTAAAAATTGAAAATCGAGCGCTTTTTACGATCTTATTGTAACAAATTGAATACTCATTAGATTAATTTTCCTTTTCAGCCGTGCGGTAAGATGCGCGGCTGCAAAGCAAGACCATGGTGAGGGCGGCTGGGTTCAATTCCCGATGCCGGTCTATGCAGTTTTCGGTTTGGAAATTGTCTCGACTTCGCTGGGCATAAGTATCATCGAGTTAACCACAAATGCAGAAATGGTAGCTTGACTCAGAAACCTCGCAGTTAATAACTGTAGAAGTGCTAATTCAACAGAACACTAACCTGCGAGGCAGCAATGTCCCAGTGGGGATGTAATGCCAATGAAGAAGAAGAAGATTAACTTTCAGCTCGCGGTTGGCTCATCTCGTGCGGCAATCATGTTTCTCTTAAAAATCAACCTGAAAATTTTCTTCTGGTCGAAAGGAAATTTCTCAAGTCTCGTAACTCATGGGAGTCAACATTGACTGCCGAAATGCTAGTTTTCTTATTTAGCACACCACAGTCCACGAAAATAAAATTTTGGCGAGAATTTTCAGACTATTAAAATGCATGTTTATAAAAACCATCGCTTATGTCAATTAGTTATAAAAAATCGTATCTGTTTCACGCTGTAGACGCTGCGAATTCCTAAATTAATTGTATCCACAGACATACAAGATTTTGATTTATAATTAACATCATTTCATTATTATAAAAACATTGAACCTAGGACTGAAAACCATATTACATATTCAGTCTAATCACAAAATTCCCAATTATTTTCGTTGCGTGATTAATACCGCGTTGTATAATACCAAAATTGCAAAAAAATTATTTGCAAAGCAGTTCAATCTCAATTTTTTTCACGATCTCAATATTCAATGAACGTTCCAGAACATAGCCTTGAACACTTCAATACTGCTTTCAACATTTATAAGTAAAAGTACAACGTGTCGAATTTCGAAAAACAAAAATGGGAAATGGTCTAGAACCTCGTAACCGTTGCACAAGAGTTGTGAAAGTGGGCATCTTTTCGGTTTTCTGTAAACAAACAAACATCCAACCAACCATGATTCTACCGTACTAGTCGCCCGAGCTTTGCTTCAGAAATAAGCAGCATTCATATGCATGTGTGAAATACAGAATGCATTGGACATCTCACTTCTCCACCGCTGGCTGCCCCATGGTGTGCTGGAGGGTTTTGTGGTTTGTGTATATGCAAACATCACGATCATGTCCCAACCATGACTGGGCGATTAACCAGTTACCGTCCAGGCAGCCAAACAGCCCGACAGCGATGAAGTAAGCATTGTGAGTGTGGTCTGTTGGAGCTGAGACTGGTTGGCTGTATGGGTCCCACTATAACAGGTTTGACTTGAATAATGCGTTTTATCGCTATCGTTTTGCGAGCAAATTTAACCTTGTTATCTGCTAGTTTTCGTTATCGTTATCTGCATGTTTTATAAACGTTATCTTAATTTATTCCCTTGAGTAAAATTCAATAAAAAAAACATCTAAAATTATGTGGCACAAATTAGTTAAAAAAAAAACTTTTTTCAAATTTTTTTATGGGAACATCCAAAAACAATGATTTGCAGTTGAACGGCATAATTTACGATGAAGAACTATGATACTCATTCAGAACTTAAAGAATTTACTACATAATGTTATGCAGGAAACCGCGAAGAGATTAGTGTTTACCCGGCGACGATATTAGCATAACATAACATAACATTCCGGGAACTCCGCAGAATCAGCGAACCAGAACCTATGCAGGAACTTTTTAAAGCAGCCATGTTCAGACAACACCCATGATAAGTGGAAGTTGACCTGATCATGCTTCCTACTAACCCAATTCGACACATCCGGAATTAGCCTGTGGGTCCAATGACCCATGCTCTTTGTCATTTGAGCAACGGGGCTTCTCTCTTGAAACGTCGTACTTGCACCGAGTCCCTTTCGTTAAAGCACTCCACATCTTTCTCTAGGAGTATGTCAATCTGCATCATCCTAGCTAGAACGCACACCGCCTCATAATATGATATGGTACGATATGCGCGCAACGAGTCGCAACGTAGACACATCAGCCGGTGTACTCTGATGAGTTTCTTCACGTTGTACTTGACATTTAGTGCTACGGCCAAAGCTAGTATAGAAAGAACAGAAAAGGTATTGAAATATTTCTTTTTCGGATGTGATAGGCCGTCCAAACTGTTCTGGAGTACATATCCTAGAGTGCATCAGAAAATATGTACAGAAACAAAATGTCCTAAACCGAAATGTATGTCAAAAACTATCCATGTGATCATGATACATAAATTAGTCGAGTTTTTCTATTTCAGGTTTTCCAAAATGTCCTAGAGTTCACAACATGTGAACTACCCAATCAACCATGTTCTGAAAGATGAATCCGTGCATCGGTAAACATCCCAGCGAATCTATTGAGCCGATATTGCACATATTACTTTTAAAAGCAACTATAGGCCCTTTATGGTTCTCCAAAACGTCCTAGAGTTCAGAACATCTGATCTACCCGATCAACCAAGTCATAAAAGATGTATCCAATTAGCGCTCGGCATCCCAGCAGGTCCATTGAGCCGATAGGATTTCACTAATTACTTTTACCAAACTCATATGTGAATATGTTAATTATGTGGAAGATATTGATTTGAAAAATATATTGGAGGTAACCACTTTCCCTTCTTTGGGACTCGAACCCACGACCCTCAGAACCCTCATTGGGGCCCTCCTTAGTCGTGCGGTAAGACGCATGACTACAAAGCAAGACCATGCTAAGGGTGGCAGGGTTCGATTCCCGGTGCCGGTCTAGGTAATATTCGATTTGGAAATTTTCTCGACTTCCCTGGGCATAAAAGTATCATCGTGTTAGCCTCATGATATACGAATGCAGAAATGGTAACTTGGCTCAGGAACCTCGCAGTTAATAACTGTGGAAGTGCTAATTGAACAGAACACTAACCTGCGATGCACCAATGCAATGTCTCAGTGGGGGATGTAATGCCAATAAGAAGAAGAAGAAGAAGAAGATTACATTCATTACTTTTACAAACAATTAGAGCCCCTTTATGCTTCGCCCTGTAATTTAGAACATGTGGTATACCCGATCAACCAAGTCATGAAATATTTATCCGTCCAGAGCTAACTTCCATGCAGGTCTATTTGAACTAGATTGGGTATATGAGGATTGCCAAAGACTTGGTTGATTATGAAGATATTGCCAAAGACTTGGTTGATCTGGTGGATGACGTGGGCTGAACTCAAGAATATTGTGGAGTACCTTGAGCATCTCGTACTCAAGAAAATTCAGTTTACCTGAAGCGCATATGCTTCTTGAACCGGATTGGGTACAAAGAATAATTGGGGCATTGCAAAAGTCTTGTTTCACGAGGAAGCTACTGTGGGCTGAACTCGAGAATGTTTTGGAGCTGAGGAGAACTAGCCTAGGGCTAAAAACCTCACTAATAAAGATATAAAAAATCTTTTGGACTACCTTGAACATCTCTGATTCAAGAAAATTCAGTTTACATGCAGCGAATATGCTTATTGAATCGGATTGAGTGTATACCGATTATGAGGATATTGCCAGAGATTTGGTTGATCTGGCAGATCACGTTGGTTGAACTCGAAAACGTTTTAGAGAATCTTGAGCATCTTGTATTCCTGACAATTGATCTTTGGCTTGACGTCCTCATAGAGTGTTCAAAATTAGCACACAAAGCATTCTGGGACATATCCCCACACTGGGACAGAGCCGCTTCGCAGCTTAGTGTAAATTAAGCACTTCCACAGTTATTAACTGTGAGGTTTCTAAGCCAAGTTACTATTTTTGCATTCGTATATCATGAGGCTAACACGATGATACTTTTATGGCCAGCGAAGTTAAGACAATTTCCAATCCGAAAATTGCCTAGACCAGCACCGGGAATCGAACCCAGCCACCCTAAGCATGGTCATGCTTTGTAGCTGCGCGTCTTACCGCACGGCTAAGAAGGGCCCACAAATACCACCTGAATTTTCTTTGATTTTTTGTGAATTTTTTCGTGGAGTTAACTCAAAGTTTCATTGACGGTGAAGGTCCAATCGACTAAAACTCAATCGTGTAAAAAAAGAACTGGGTGTACATTAGAAGTTAAAATTAGGATTTGTGTACGTTCATATATCGTCTGACGCCATTTTGCTTCCAAGATATTGGAAGCTTCACAATATTCTCCACTGGTTGCCCGGACACTGTGAAGTTGGAAGGGGACGCCGTGTTTACATCCAGCGATTTGGTTTTGTTAACTAAAATATCGAAAAGGAGCGCTCTGCAAGGTCGTTGATCTTACTCTGCATATCAGAACGCCGTTGAGCTAGGAGTGCAACCATAGACAGCAATGGGGAAAGGGTCGGACACGAAGACCTTGTACTGTGCCTCGATGAATTTGCATCTCAGGGCGCCGTGAAGCACATACGAGCGGTACATGTCTAGCTAGCATGGATACAAAAGGTTCTGAGTGAGGGTGGATTAATTTACGCAGGCAGAGGTCCTTGTCTCCACGGTACGGGTACGGTTCTATCACAAACGCCCGAATTCCATTCGCCCGAATGACAAACGCCCGAATAGACCAAACGTCCGAAAAGACCATTCGCCCGAATGGATCATTCGCAACATTGGACGCAGAACCTTTCTTGCGATCGACTGTCCATGGTAAAGATGGGACGATCTTTCTATTTGCGTCAATACATCATTCAGTGTTGTAAGCACAAGCCAAGAATTGGATAATTGATGGAACATTCTCAACTGCCCCACAACATTTTGCTCATGTGATCACAATTCACGGAACTGTAGGCGAAGGTCTACACCGTCGATTCGTTCCCTTGGTATTAATGCTAAAACACGGGAACGTATGATACAGCCTTTGTTCATTGATGGAACGAAATTTGTCAGTATACGTTAGATTCAGAGTATATACTATTGGATTTTAAGATGTTAAGATTTTAAGATGTTAAGTTTTTTTTTTAAGAAAACATCAGCGATTGGGATTACAATCGGCTTACGGGAAGGATTACAGACTTCAACTTGCCAATAAAAATTTTGTTATCTTAGCACTTTTTTCATGTTAATATATAACAACGGCATTCAAGGAGGTTCGAAAATCTTGCCCGAAGAAACGTATTTTTTATGTAAGCAAGTATTATGTGAACGCACAAAAAGACCACTAGAGACCCACTTGTCTCCCCTTCACTATGCTGCCGCTAACCGCAAGTCGAGCACATCTGTATATGGAGGCCCATATACAGATGTGCTCAACTTGCGGTTAGCGGCAGTATGGTCGGTCTATGAAAATACTCTAAACAGTATTCCTTAAATACTCTAAATTCCAAAAACATTTTAGGGTAGCACAATAAGTGGAATACGCTATTGAAACGAGGGAGTCCTCCGTTTTACAGCGTTCCAAAACAGTTCCAACTAGAATAAAGAAATGCGACCACTGATACCCTACCACCACTGCAGGCTAATAAGAAATCTAAAATAGCAGAAAAGAATGAAAAACTAGACAAACTGGTACGTTCATATATTCCAGGTGATTGGCATATTTTTTCTTTTAATATGATTAGGAAAAATAACATGTTGTTATAGAATCTGGAGGTATACATAAATATATGACCTATTCGGGCGAGTGGTCCATTCGGGCGAGTGGTCCATTCGGGCGAATGGTCTTTTCGGGCGAATGGAATTCGGGCGACTGTTACATTCGGGCGTTTGTCATTCGGGCGAGTGTCATTCGGGCGTTTGTGATAGAATCGCCCAGCGACTGCTGGGAATCGAATCCAGCCACCCTCAGCATGGTCTTGCTTTGTAGCCGCGTATCTTGCCCCACGGCATCAAGCACACAGGGCCCCCCTCTTCCTATCTAAGATTTTTACCATACTTTTTACAAACATCCCCTTCCTCCATAAGTGCTACGTAATAACCGCCCCTTAGAAACCGGTTGTCATCGCAGATGACTTCAACGTTTGAGCAGTGCAGCCGCAGTACCAACCAGAGAGGTCAGATTTTGTTGAAGGCCGAAAGGGGCCCCATACAAGCTCCGACATGTACAACTTTGACCCCGCCCTCAGGAAATTTGGTTCGGTCGGAGTGAAGTCGGACCGTCTGTGGTCAAGTTGTACTGTCCAACAGTTGTACAACTTCCCCACAGACGATCTGACTTAACTCCGACCGAAGTAAATTTCTTGGGGGCGTAGTCAAAGTGGTACAACATGATAGAGCGTGTATGGGACCCCTAACAAATTTCGGGATGGTGCTAGTCAATGACAGCTCAACTAGCACTTTCCGTCAAAATGGAGTAGATGCGTTCTTTCACATAACGTTCTGTAGCCTTGACTTGGACTGAATTGACAAACGAAAAGAGTCTTCGAATACTGATTTTGCAGCCTCTATGCGTATGGATGGCCGTTGCACCTACTTCCTATGTACTTCTGTAAATGGCAAAGTCCCTTCTGACGATTATTTGTCTTAAGTCATAATATAACCATCAAAAGATCAAAACGTTCATCAAACCAGAAGTTCGAACACCCTCTATATTCAACAAGCGAAAATGCATCAACTTCAACTAAATCACAAATAGGGTAAAATATCTGGTATCAAATAATATCTGATCTAATATCTGGTTAGCGATTCGAGTAATCAGTTATCGTTGTAGATATGTCTGATATTCGATACTGTTGATCGCACTTTTGAAGCCAACACTGTACTCCCCTGCGCTGGTGTTGCTGACTTACGCGATCGCGCATGAAAAGAGAAGGAAAGGTAAAAACACCCCGCGCGCGCACGGCCGAGCTTATTATATTGTTCAAGAGCTATTTCAAAATAATTCAAACGTTTCGCGACTGTTCACCAGTACGGACGTCCAACCAACCAAGCTAAGGGTTCCCTTGCGAAGCTGCTCATTGCTGTTTCTCAACTCTCCTGTTTTCCATTTCTTTCTGGGAAAGGTTCTTGCCGGAGGTGTTTGCTTCCTGGAAGCGATAAAGGTGTCTGAGAAAATCGGTGCTCCAGGCGCGGTACAAGAAGGGCTTAAGGAAAAGGCGATATCCTGTTTCTGGTCGCGGAAGCATCCGGTTCGAGTGTCATAGTGTGTACGCGTGCTTTGTGACTCCGAGAAGTGCGTCGAAGTTTGAAAACCGGAATCAAGTGTAAACGACGTTCGCACGCAGATAGTTATTATTGTGATCGAATCAGCGAGCTCTCTTATTCGCGTGTGAAAAATCGTCACTACTCGGTTCGAAATGATGGAAAAGGAACCGGATTCGATGGCGGTCACCATGAAGCAGGATTATGCCGCCAGTGAAGTCTACAGCACCACTAGCGAGGCGCCACCTGTAAGTCTTATTATTTAGTTTCATATTATTCATTACAACTGGCTCGGGTTGCTTTCATCTAGTGGGTGAAAATCGTGGAAAGCAATCAGCTGGAAAAGTGAAAATTTCCCTACCTTTGGAAACTGTGATTAATAATTAAGAGACCTGAAAGTTTTACAGTGGATCAAATCGTTCGAATAGGTGATTATTACCTGTAACTAAAATAATTCGTTTTATACGAGGGATTTTACCGAAGAATGTTAGAGAAAAAGACTTATAATTAGTACTTCATTTAACGACATTTTATGCGATTGACGTGGAAGACGCAAGCGAAAAGCAATCCGCGTTATTCATATTGAATGTTTGTCGATATCAAAAATTATTTGTTAATGTTTTTGACATTTCCCATTTTACCGCCCAGAAGAGAATGTGCTATAATAATTTATTTTCCAATTTTCACACATCTGAACAACATTTCTTACACAAAATGTGTAAATGATGCCCAAAAATAAAACTACCCACTCATCTACGACATTTGAAAGACCACTGTGTGGCGTTATGTCGCAGGAAGTACTGTGCGCGCTCTTACATCCGAACCTTGTCTGGTATGTGGGTATCTGCAGATGAGGATAGATGCAAAAGCGCACCGCCACTGCTTTAGTCGCGCACAGTATGCCAACCGAGATGCTCCACGAACCGATGAATTTTAATTGTATTGTTTTCCAATGGAATTAAGGTCATCCGCCATCCGAGAGCCCTCCACATCGAGTTTGTGACGACTCGAGCGCTGATGAATGTGCCTATAGTTCGGTGTTCGGATGATGATGCGGCGATGGTAATGCTAAAACTGGCTGCTTCAGGCTACTCTAATGTTGACTACCTTGAATGCTTCCCCCCATCGGCTAAATGGGTTCGTCACCATCCAAAGCAAAAGACTTGTGCCTCTCCGACGCAAGTGATTGGCGGTGCTAAGAATTCTTCTACCGCCCGCAACACCACTAGAGTGGAGTGGGCATTTGAAAACACATCGCTGGCGAACATCTACTCGGTGGAAATATTCTTAGCATCATCTTGGTCAGCACCTGCATCACATGACTCCGAGTGGATCGCACTTGGAGTTTATTGCGTTTGCAAAGTGCGAAAGCGTAATTTGAGAAGCATAATTCAACAATTTGGATGATTGTATATTTTGATTCCATTAATAATTCCTCGCAGCCAGTGTAGAGGTGCAAAACAGATTATTCAATTTTATACCCCTTGATGGAGAGAGAACTATTCCTCATTGATGTTGCGTACCGGCGGAAATCAACCATCAAATGGGTAATTATCTTATCATGGAAAATGCTTTCTCTTTGAGGTGCAGATTTAAAACATGTTCTTTATATTTAACACTGATGCACAAAACGATCCACGTCTTTTTACTCCATTACTATTGAGAAGCAACAGAGTTGTTTTGTATTCAGAATACACCAACTATAAAGTGCGCACTACTTCAGTTTCATCTTCAACAAAAAAGTGAGATAATACCGATTTCGCTTTTGCATCGGTAATGAGGAATGAAGTTGAAACATTTTTTTTCTACCTCTGAGGTTCGGATTTGTTCTCCTGAGATGAATGATCCGAAAGATTATAATCCCATTACAAACAACAACAACAACAACCGAATTTGTTCAGAGATCTAATTTCACTAGCTTTATGTACCCGGCCTTGCTCGGAATTGCCAGTTTGATTCGCAGTTTTTTTTTCACAATCGGAAAATGAATAAACCAATTGGTCAACAGGATAATTGCGTTTTCTTATCGATACTTCATCATTTGATCAGAAGAAGGCAGATTTCATTTGAAAACATTGACTGGTTTTTGAAGAAGGAGCAAACCCATAATCGCCATATTCCGGGCAAACGTTTATTTCTAAAGAAGGAAAAACATCCACCGATGCCTTATTCCGGGCAAACGTCTATTTTTAAAGAAGGGATCACATTCACCATCCAGAAGGAAACACATTAATCATTGCTTGTCACTGGGCAACCATAATTTCGATAAATGGTTAAATTGATCGATAACTAAACAATACAATAATGGGTTCAGAAGTTAGGCTGGAGCATACACACAAACATACAAACATTGAGTTTTATATATCTCAGGTACTTATTCAAAGGACGTATGTGATTTTGTAAACAAAGATGCATACGTCGATTTGTCAAATATGATGGCACTCCTACGCAAACCAACACAACGAACATGTAGCCGAAACCTCCCCCTACCTGTATGTGGCGATGGTTTGCGTGGGAGTGCTATCAGATTGCAGAAATCAACGTTTAAATTTTTGTTTACAAAATCACATGCGTCACATACGTTGAATAAGTATCCGAGATATATAGATAGCTAATAGCTATATGTATTCGGCTTTGCTAGGGACTGAAAAGTAAATTATTCAATTAAAATGTCCAATGCTGTAGCACAAAACCCACAGAGGTAGATCTACCGCTCATAGAATTGTTCCTTTGTATCAATCTATTTTTATATATTTGTTTGGCCCTTCTACCTTTTCAATAAACATCTTCCAAAAATAGAGAATAAGTGTACCAAATCTGGTTGTAATTTATCCTGGGAGTTACACTGAATTGCTCATTTTTTAAAGACAACCCCCTCCCCATATAACTTCCCCTCTCCCCAATGACCCTCCTACCGCCTTTGGTATTTTCTCATTAGGATAGAAAATGTGTACACCAATTTTGGTTGAAATCGGTCCTGGGAGTTAGGTGTTACACTGAATTGCTCTTTTTCTAAATACAACCCTTCCCCCTTACCCTCCCTTTTTCCCAATGATCATACCACCCTTTGTTATTTTCTCCTTAGGATAGAGAATGTGTACCAAATTTGGATGAAATCGGTCCAGGGGTTCAAAAGATACACTGAATTGCTTGTTTTCTGAACAATACCCTCCCCCAGCCCCTACCCTCTTTCCCAAATTACACTTCCATATGATCGACTACTCTTAGTGAATATGTGTACAAAATTTGGTTGATATGGGTACTGGGGGTTGGGAGTTACACTGAATTGCTCGTTTTATAAAGACAACCCCTCCCCCCATACCCTCCCTTTTTTTACAATGACCGCCCCACCCGCTTTGTTATCTTTTGTTTAGGGTAGAGAATGTTTGTATCAAATTTGGTTGAAATCGGTGCAGGGGTTCAGAATTTACTCTGAATTACCCGTTTTCTGAACCATACCCCTCCTCCAGACCCTCCCCCTTTCAAAGATTACACTCTCATATGGTTGTCTCCTTATATTGAATATGTGTACAAAATTTGATTGAAATCGGTCCTAGGAGATGCAAGTTACACATAATTGTTCGTTTTCTAAACAAAACCCTCCCCTTTTCTAAATGACCCTCCCACCCCTTTGTCAACTTCCCCTGAGGATAGAGAACGTGTGTACCAAATTTGGTTGAATTCGGCCAAGTGGTTCAGAAGTAGTTAGCGAACATACATACATAGATTGATTTTATATAATAGACTAGCTTTATGTACCCGGCCTTGCTCGGAATTGCCAGTTTGATTCGCAGTTTTTTTCACAATCGGAAAATGAATAAACCAATTGGTCAACAGGATAATTGCGTTTTCTTATCGATACTTCATCATTTGATCAGAAGAAGGCAGATTTCATTTGAAAACATTGACTGATTTTGAAGAAGGGAGCAAACCCATATTCGCCATATTCCGGGCAAACGTTTATTTCTAAAGAAGAAAAACACCCATCGATGCCATTTTCCGGGCAAACGTCTATTTTCAAAGAAGGGATCACATTCACCATCCAGAAGGAAACACATTAATCATTGCTTGTCACTGGGCAAACCATAATTTCGATAAATGGTTAAATTGATCGATAACTAAACAATACAATAATGGGTTCAGAAGTTAGGCTGGAGCATACACACAAACATACAAACATTGAGTTTTATATATCTCGGGTACTTATTCAAAAGGACGTATGTGATTTTGTAAACAAAGATGCATACGTCGATTTGTCAAATATGATGGCACTCCTACGCAAACCAACACAACGAACATGTAGCCGAAACCTCCCCCTACCTGTATGTGGCGATGGTTTGCGTGGAGTGCTATCAGATTGCAGAAATCAACGTTTAAATTTTGTTTACAAAATCACATACGTCACATCACTGAATAAGTATCCGAGATATATAGATAGCTAATAGCTATATGTATCCGGCTTTGCTAGGGACTGAAAAGTAAATTATTCAATTAAAATGTCCAATGCTGTAGCACAAAACCCACAGAGGTAGATCTACCGCTCATAGAATTGTTCCTTTGTATCAATCTATTTTTATATATTTGTTTGGCCCTTCTACCTTTTCAATAAACATCTTCCAAAAATAGAGAATAAGTGTACCAAATCTGGTTGTAATTTATCCTGGGAGTTACACTGAATTGCTCATTTTTAAAGACAACCCCTTCCCCATAATTTTTCCCCAATGACCCTCCCACCTCCTTTGTTATCTTCTCCTTGGGATAGAAAATGTGTACACCAAATTTGGTTGAAATCGGTCCTGGGAGTTAGGTGTTACACTGAATTGCTCTTTTCTAAATACAACCCTTCCCCTTACCCTCCCTTTTTCCCAATGATCATCCTTTGTTATTTTCTTCTTAGGATAGAGAATGTGTACCAAATTTGGATGAAATCGGTCCAGGGGTTCAAAATATACACTGAATTGCTTGTTTTCTGAACAATACCCTCCCTCAGACCCTCCCTCTTTCCCAAATTACACTTCCATATGATCGACTACTCTTAGTGAATATGTGTACAAAATTTGGTTGATATGGGTACTGGGGTTGGGAGTTACACTGAATTGCTCGTTTTATAAAGACAACCCTCCCCATACCCTCCCTTTTTACAATGACCGCCCCACCCGCTTTGTTATCTTTTCTTTAGGGTAGAGAATGTGTATCAAATTTGGTTGAAATCGGTGCAGGGGTTCAGAATTTACTCTGAATTACCCGTTTTCTGAACAATACCCTCCCTCCAGACCCCCCCCCCTTTCAAAGATTACACTCTCATATGATTGTTTCCTTATATTGAATATGTGTACAAAATTTGGTTGAAATCGGTCCTAGGAGATGCAAGTTACACATAATTGTTCGTTTTCTAAACAAAACCCCTCCCCCTTTTCTAAATGACCCTCCCACCCCCTTTGTCAACTTCCCCTGAGGATAGAGAACGTGTGTACCAAATTTGGTTGAATTCGGCCAAGTGGTTCAGAAGTAGTTAGCGAACATACATACATAGATTGATTTTTATATATATAGATAGATAGAAGATAGAAGATAGAAGAAGAAGATAGAAAGAAAGATTAGCCACATTCCAAAACTTATATTTGCCACTAAGTTATGAACATCAATAGCTTTTTAGTATGAATTGTATTAGTATCTTCGAATGGATATTTGCCAAAACTTTTAAAAGTTTTATCTTTTCGTCTACACCAGGCCGAAAATCGAACCCAAACTGCTTTGTAGGCAAAGGATGCTCCATACTTTGAATTGTGTGATTAGATCTATGGAAGCCTGTACTAGAAATTTTGTGTTCGTTTATTTTTTATTTTTTATGCCTTTATTATAGAGACTTGCAGCCCTAGACTGGCTTATCTGGAAATGCTTGGATCTAAATTATTCCAAGTAGGGGAGTGTCTCCCGTTGTGGGCCTAGTTGCGTTTGTCGCTCACAACTTTTTTTCAAGTCAACATTATGCAGTGATATGAGCACCAATGGAAATCTTGGCTAACTCTTGTTTGAAGTTACTAGATTGTTTTAACCAAACGTAAAAAAAAGCACAGCTACTTATGTGAAATATTGATTTGCAGCCAAACAAAGTTGTGTACCCAGTTGTTGAAGTAAAATGCTTTTCGATTAATGAAAAAGAAGAAAATAGTGGCTTTCAATGGCAAAATGAAAAACATATTTTTACATGTGAAATAGCTAATTCTCATGCCAGCGCACTTTATGCACAGGACGAACGCAACCATTGCAATGGATGGAGTTTGTAGCGGCCTAAATTTGGGTAAATTTAGTGGCCCACTACTGGGAATGGTAGATACTTTCTTTTGTTCAGCAAATGTACACGACACAAACGTTTCTCTGGTAATTAATATCACATCACATAGTACATTTGATGTACCAAATGACAAGGTACACAAATACACTTACCTCTTCCCAACGTTTTGCTTTGATATATCGCATTTCGAAAATGATAAAATTACAAGATTTGCTTTTGCTTGTTCACAGCAAGAGACAATATGCGTGTGCAAACTTAACAACAAGTTTGACATTACGCAGCATTGCAGTATCTGTTAAGTTTCAAAAGTTATGCAGCATGGACCACAACTGGAGACATCGCCCTAATATGTATGTTTTTTTAACGCTTTTTGAGACATTAATTAAATCAATTTGGTCTACTCTTTAAGTCACAAAACATCACTCGATGTTTCTAAGGATGTGCTTGAATGGTGTAAATTCTGCATTTTTCAACTTAATTTTCCAAAGTTATACAATTTATACGATCTCACAAATATTTCTAAATATTTTTTCGAGTCAAAATCTATGCGGAATGCACTTTTTTCGTGTAAATTTCCATAGGGGAGACTGGGTAGACTTGATCCCCTTTTTTGATTTCCGATGTATCACAGCCAAAAATAAATAAACATACGCGATTTCCACACAGACTCTCTAAGAAATATAGTATTTAACTTTACTGATGTATGATAGTCCTTAAATTATTGTTGTTATTGATACACAATCGATTTTTGGAGTGCTGTCAAAAATCGACTTTTTAAATTTTCGGGGGAAATTGATCCCTCTCCAAGAACTTGCTTTGATAAAATTAGAAAGATGCCCTCAGATTTTTTAAATATTTTTTCTTCAAAATACACAGAATTATCGAATTGCTGTGCGTATACATGAACGATTTTTGTTATTGAATTCGACAGCACATGCAATATTCAAATTTGGGGAGAGTTGATCCCCTTTTTATGATATCTACGCAATCAATGTTTTTTGCGTTGCGTTGCGTTGCGTTGCGTTGCGTTGTAACGGAGTATTTCGTAGATTGCATACTGATAGCTGTCATGTATATTCTTTAACTTTCTTACCCCAACTGCTTATGGATTACTATTTGGGAATTAATAGCAATCCAATTGGGGGTCTAAAATGATAAAGCATGAAAGCTACCATTGCTGGCCACGCCCATCTTCTCCGTTACTAGGGAAGGGAAGGAAATGTTGATATGACATCTACTTAACGAGAGGCCAGCGACTCACCGACGCCCTCATAGATGTCAAGGAGTTGGATGGTGGGTAGGGATATAGTTTAGGAATATCATCATAAGCAAATGATATAATAAGATTGAACGAACGTTGGAAGTGACCATGCTAAGAGATTTATGTCACTCCATTGATGATTTCCCTGGGATGGGGCAAAGCTATTAAACTTGCCCTGGCTAATTAGCCTAGGTTTAAGCGCCAATGCTCGCTCTCTGAAACGAGAAAGAAAAGAAAGTTTATTACACTCCCCTTCCCCTTATGTATTTCCTAATCAAGTTAAATTATTATGTTATAGGATATCTACGCAATCAATGTTTTTTCTTGCCAAAACTTCATCAAATCTGTCAAATCTACAAAAAATTAGAAGCCTGAATACAGATTTATATTTTTTTGAATTTTTTCGCCAAATTTTTGTATGGATGACTTATGGGGGATCAAATGTCCCCATATTGAGGCAATAACTTCAAATCCAAATATCCTAAAACTTTGATGGAATGTTGACATATTCATCAGTACAGATCATTAAGCATATTTATGGCTTTGTGCTGTGAAAAAAACGAAAGCATTTGGCCATTGTTATGAAAAATTGTTCAAATTTTACGTGGCCAATAAAAAAAAATTTTGGGAAGGTCAAAACATACAAACCACCCTGCAGAATAAATAAGGTTGTCCATCCACTCACCACATAAAGGTCATTTGTTTAGAGGATCTATACTAAAAAATACGCTAGAACAAAACTACTTTAGTTCTCGATAAAACAGGGGGTGATCAAGTCTACCCATCTTCCCCTACTTATAGGCGTCCCACGTGTCGTAGGACGCTTGCTGGTAACCATAGCTATAGGACGGAAATGCAAAAATGGCAATGAAGATGTCTGTCTAAAACGATTCTCTGTCAAAAGAAATATCAGCAACCGTGGGCGGTCAATCATTCTTAGGCTCATGCAATTAGATACAGTCTTAATGCTGCTCCCATTCAGAGATGCCTTGTGTTATAGATAAAACACGTAGTACCAAAATTATTTCTCTATAAAGAGGTTAGGCTCTGAAAAAGCCGAAAAAAGGGTCAGTTTGCAAACAGAAACACTTTGGACGCAAGTAAGTTTCAATATTTTATTGAAAATATTTGAAAAATGATTTCTCCACATTTGGCTCTTTGACCAGGCTATCGACACCCCGACACCCCTTCTTAGCTTGAAAATAGTCACCATGTCTCGGGCATTGTGTGCAGATAGACCGCTGTCAGTTGCAAGAGATGTCAACAATCGTCAACAACAACAGTGATTTTATACGATTGTAGCTTAATAATCGAAAATATCCACAACAATAAAAAAAGCATAATTTATTTTTAAATTCTGTTCATGCTGTTCACGGTGAAAAAAAAAAAACAAAATGTTTTAAATTTTGGCATTACAATTGGGGAAAATTTTAATACAATATACAATCATTGTTAAAAAATCTAACAATTTTGTATTATTTTAATACAACACCTGTATAAAAGGTTACATTTCTAGTATGTATAGAACTCTATATGCTACGATTTTAAACAATAATTGTAAGTGTGATATTTGGGACTCTCAAATATACAAGACTAATCCCTTAGCCGGCCGTAATCCAAGTGGCAAGTTTATTGTTCTTCGTTGCCGATGAGCTCATCATTAGATTAGTATGTATTAGTTTACAATTTCAGTTCAGTGTAGTGTTGTCATATAAATTATAATTTCCTTCTTGCATGAAAGATGTATCCTATGCAGCAATTGTGGATCATTCGTATATCACAGTAAGTTTTGGTTTTTGGGTGTAGTCACATAAAATGCATATCCCTAATTAAAGTTGCATATTGGTCAAAGCTGGATGTTTTATTGTGGTCAACTTTTTCAATTTTGACGTACGTCATTTGGTGTTGGAGTTGGCTACACTTAAAATTGCCTCTTAGTATAGGTCTACCTTTGACAATAGCAAGATAGCGCATCTGATTGCGGGAGGAAAAAAATATGCAGTCTGAGGTTGTTTGACAACAAAATCGAAAAGGGTTACATATATTAGAATGATTAAACTAGCGAAGCACCTAACCGGTTGTATAAATATTGATTTTTGTCAAAAGGGCGCGCGTTTGAATAAAATAAATTCAGTCCAATGTTTAAGAAAAATTATCATATTTAATCGTTAATTCCAAAAAATCAAAGAACTTTTTTCCAGTGTTAGAAAGAGAAAAACTCTCAAGAAAAAAAATGTAGAACAAGTTACAAAAAGATCCAGTCGATCAGATACTTCCCAAGTATCATTTCAAGTTTTATAACGCTCTTGAAGACCATAATTTACTCCTTAAGAGTGTTATAAAACCAGTATAAAACTAAAATGTTACTAGGGTTATCTAGTATTCGGTTCACGATAATGGCCGCCAGCTTGCCTGTGGCGTGTTCTCTGATTTGACGTTTGTCGATGCAAACTGCTTCCACTGTTCCGAGCATTTTGATCAATGTGATATTTCATTTCATAGCTCCCATTTTCATCCCATCAAAAACAAAGCAATGAAAAGGTATTTGATTTGTTATTTATTTTTGTGATTTTTTTTCAGCAGATAGCACGCATGTTAGCAAAAAGAAGCGACAAGATTGGTGCTGTATTTCTCTGTTTTGCGATGAGATGAATATATGTTCAGTGAGATGGAAAACGGAACACCTAAATGAGAAGGCGTGAATCCACTTCATCAGCACCTTCTTATATGGAGACGTGCACCGAATGAACACAATGATGTTTGAGCGGTTTGAGTGCTGTTTACTAAAAATGAACACTTTGTTATACATCGAGTTCATTCAAAATGAATTTCGATGCCGCTCAAACATGAGAAATATAAGGAGAGATACAAAGTAGGAGAATGAAATGGGCCTGGGATATCCCATTCAATATTGAAACGACGACCTCCTGCGAATGGGGCAGAAGCAGTGACCATATGACCGGTCTATAAATACACAGCAATCAAACGCTGTGAATCAAACTACTTATTGGAATTATGAGAAAACGATTCGAGAAATACATTAAATGATCTTTTTGTGACCCTCCTTTAATAAAAAAAAATCAATGAATAGTTGCCTGCTCTGATTTAAATTTCTGAAATATAAAAAGAGATAACCGGAGTAGCACACAAGTTGTACTTTAGTTGCCGCAACATATATGTGACCAAAATCGGATACATTGAAGTTGCTGCTACTAAATATATTCGAATTGTGCTACTTGGGATTATTTAGGTTTAATTTTGTGAAAATCCAACTTTTGAGAATCCAGCAAAAAGCGTAAAAAGCGTCGCTACAAAGCAAATCATATGGAAGTTTGATGGGCTCTTTGGGAAATCCTATTGGGAGATGTTCCTTCACTTGTAAATACAATTTCGTTTTCTTAATTATAATTATTCACATATGAGTTTTCATAACATTGTAAATTAACGTCCAAGTCGGGTGGTTTAATCCCCGGAAATAGGCAATTACCTTTGATTGAACTGAACTTGAGTTGCGTGCTCTTGCCTACGCAATGCGGTCGGGTCCAGGAGGGTGAAACGCCTGTCACCCGCGGTACAATGGCACTCTACCCACCATCGCTTTTGGTACTTCTGTTTTTGGTACCCAGTTTCTGGGTAGTATACCCGAATTCAGCGCTCATTTTGGGTGATTAATTCGTACGCAGTTAGTGCTAATTATCGGCATTTAACTTCTCCTGGCGAAAACTTGCAATTGGTTGAGGTACATCGAGCCTTTTGTGTTTGTATGACTTCTTTATGTCGAAAAATAGCTCGTCGATACTTCCGAAGTTTTGGTATCATAAATGAAACGAAATTAAAACAAAAACATTGTACGCCATATTGAATGAATGGTGGGTAGGCGTATTAGCCTTCTCTTCAGTCCCCTGGTCGGGTCTGAGCTTGACGACCGACTGGCAAATAACTTACACAACCTCACTTGGTCAGTACCGTTGCTGATGAAGAATGTGTATAGCCGCCAGACATTCTAAATACTCACGCTCCTCTAATGTGGATGTGTACAATACACATATGTGGAAGTATTGGCTTGAGAAATGGATTGCGAGTGATTTGACTATGCGTCCAATTTGGGAATCTCGAGCTCGTTCAGTAGCCGCTAGGCTGCGAAGGCCGACGGAGGTCCTTCGTAGCTTAGTTGGTTAAAGCACCAGTCTAGCGTACTGTTGGGTCATGGGTTCGAGTCCCATCGAAGGGAAAGTGGTTACCTCCAATACATTTTCCTAATCAATATCTTCCACATAACGTACATATTCACATATGAGTTTTCATAACATTGTAAATTAACGTCCAAGTCGGGTGGTTTAATCCCCGGAAATAGGCAATTACCTTTGATTGAACTGAATTATTTATTGTTTTTTCTTTTTATAGTTATCATAATTATTCTTATTTAATTAAAAGTACCATCCACAAAATTTCTGGTCGCTTTTCGAGAAGTGTCTTCCAAAATTTCGAAGATCATTTTACAATATTACAGGGTGTTCAATAAGTTCGAATACACTTTCAAAAAATGTTTAAAAATTGAGATTAAATTATTTCTTTTTCCGGTTCCATTTCATTGAAAGTATTAAACCGTCTAAGACGAATTAAGTACTGTCCATTTAATTCCACCAGTTAATTTTCGTTATCTTTGCAGATACGTATTTCGACCACAACTGTGTGGTCGTCTTCAGTGTCTCGTACTTGACTCGACTAAGTCGAGTCTTAGACGGTTTAATACATTCCACTAAAAGAGCTTAATATATTTTTCTGATTGAAAGTATTGTTTATAAGGAACGTTTGCAACATTTGTTCTGGAATGGCCTCTATTTTGTACTTCTTCACGAGCTTCAAACGTTTCTAAAACCCATCGCAAGCGGCACGCACGGTCTGCATGGGCATTTCGTTCCAGATTTTGAGAATTACGTCTTGAACTGGTCCAAGTTACTGACCTTGTATTCGTACAGCTTTAACATAATAACGGACCAAACAAGAAAGTTAAGAGGGTTCAAATCCGGGAAGCTGGGAGGTCCCAAAGTTTTGTCCAAAAAGTCGATGAAATTGTCCCCATATTAGGCTTAAATCGCATTTTTCGTGTATAAAAGGTTATCGTCCTATTGGAACACGTAAGGCTGATCTCCATCTTATCACCGGGCCACTGGGGGCATTAATCATCCCCAAAACCTCAGTTTTGTAGTACGCCGCAAATATTTCGACATTCAAAAACGGCTATTTACGATGCCACAATCCATTTTCAACGCGCGTAATAAACAAACAACAAGAGACAGAATGTCAACACCACACACATTTCTTAGCGTATATATACCGCTAACGCTGACACCAATACTAATACAGAATATATACATTGGGCTTACAAACACAATGATCAAACATTTGTATTCGAACTTATTGAACACCCTGTAGAGAATTTCGCTCTGAAAATTGCTGCGGAATAATTTTTGAAGTTTTTCAAGAAATCATGAAGATGGGAAAACATAGAAAAAACTGCAGAAATTCACTCAATCAAAGGAACATCAATCGAAGGAACATCACGCATTTTTCCATAGATTCTTCAATAAATTCCATCTGATGTTTTTTATTTAGAGTAAATTTCTCTTTACTTTAGGAAAACCCCATTCTATCCCAATTTGCCACAAAGTATAAAGGCAGAACTCTTTGCCCAAGTAACATTTTGAGTTTTATTCCGCTCTAGGAATGGTTTTCAAGATAAAATAATAAGATCTAACAATAAAACAAAAGATATTTTAGTTACTAGATAAAGATTGTCGCTTCGGTTCCCTTTGTTCTGCTGTCCGGAACATGTTGGGTACCAAGCTATCAAATCGTATGGATTTTCCTTCTTTGACATTTAGCTCCCCTATCCTCGCCAGGAAAAGATGTTCCGGACAGCGACGACAGCGACAATCTTTATCTAGTAACTAAAATATCTTTTAATAAAACCCACTATTACAATATTACATGGCAAGCTTGTAATGACCTCTGTAAGAGTAAGATATGTCCAAGTGTCCCTCTCTGGATAACCACTTTAAACATTAAACTTATTTTAAACTTAAATAAATCCAGGAAGCGTGAAACTTGTTACTTTGCTGGATTGCATCGATTTTTGTTTATTTGTTGTTATGATGCGTATGATATAGGGTAAAACGACCTATTATGGAGGGGTTAAGCACCGTGTCAAAACAAAATTCATTACAAAAATTCTTAAAAAATTACCTATTGGTCGATTTTCACATTGTAGTAGTTGAATAGGATGCTCGTTAACTTTAGTTTCGTAAATATTACGTCAATTGTGCTGAACTTATGTTGTTTTGTTTTTATCACAATAAAATCAAACTACCGCAACAATAGGACGCAGTTGCCTATCGTTGCGATATTTGTTGAAGATCAGTCCTATTGTTGCGGTATTGCATGTAATTCTTATGGAGAGCGATACCGCAACAATAGGACCTTAGCACTACCGCAATAATAGGCTCAAAGGATTCAAATTTTTAACGAAAAATGTTGATTTTTCATCATTTTGAACGGAATTTTGTCAAACAAAAGCTGTTCTAGTGGTTAATCCGAAGAGTTTTAGCGTACCCACAATTGTTTTCAATGGTATTATATCCAGAATGGACTATTATAACACTACCGCAACATTAGGGCATACCACAACGATAGGACGTTTTACCCTAGTTTCTATTAGTCGAACTTTTTCTAGTATACAATTCGAATTGGAAATGCAAGATGGCTCACGAGTCGGTTGACAAACAGCATAAAATAACTGTTTGCATATATGTTTGCGGATGTTGTATCCGCCATTTCGCATGTCTGCCATTAGGTACCTCCTGAGACCAAAGCCAAGAACCGTTGCTCTAAGCTATCATATAAGGGGCAACTCAAATATAACGTCCACCACTTTTCGAGATTTTTAACCAAACCTCCCAAACCAAAGTTGCTAAAATAACTTAAATAATAGCAAACATTTTTCGAGCGAATAGCTAAAAAATAAATCGTTTTACAATTATAAGAGCAAACCAATAGCAGAATTGTAATATGTGAGGAGAAAATGTTTCGGAAAAACAACACACTACGCTGCGCAAATAAAAATTTGTAGAAAAAGGAAATGTCAAAGACAACTATTATTGATGTGTTAAAAATGCAAATGATAAATAAATAACAAACTTTGTTCGGATTGCATAATGTGTTCTTCATTTGTTGTTCTGTTCTTCCTTACAATAGCATATAAATAACAAATTTTACTATTATAACAAAACGTGTTGTTAGGATGCTATTTTATGTTATTTATTAACTGCCGTTCTACCCATAAATGTCCCATGTTACCTTTGTTGAAACAATCTAAACTCGAGTCAATTTGTCCCACTAATTTGAGAATCGATCGGATCTTTAAATTTAACAAATATTTTTTGAATGTTATGAGCACAGACAAACAGACATAACACATTGAACATTTACTCATCAAATACATCGTCGTTAAAACACTAACGACATCTGTTCATTTCAGTTAGTTGGGTAGTGAGCAAATGTCAAACTCGAGCAAATCCGATGCGCGCGCCACGAGTGAACGATTGGCCAACTTATGGCCAACAACTATTTGAATCGACCTGTAAATCAGTGAAAGATGGAAACTTGACAAGTGTTATGTCTGTTTGTCTGTGTTATGGGCGTAGACAACACTTTTTCAGGACATTAAACTTGTCACTAGGGTAAAACGTCCTATCGTTGTGGTATGTCCTAATGTTGCGGTAGTGTTAAAATAATCTATTCTGGATATAATAGCATTAAAAACAATTGTGGATACGCCAAAACTCATCGAATTAACGACTAAAACAGCTTTTGCTTGACAAAATTCCGTTCAAAATTATTTAAAATCAACATTTTTCATTGAAAATTTGAATCCTTTGAGCCTATTATTGCGGTAGTGCTAAGGTCCTATTGTTGTGGTATCGATTTCCATAAGAATTACATGCAATACCGCAACAATAGGACTGACCTTGAAAAAATGTCGCAACAATAGGCGAATGCGTCCTATTATTGCGGTAGTTTGTTTTTATTGTGATAAAAACAAAACAACATAAGTTAAGCACAATTGACGTAATATTTACGAAACTTTAGTTAACGAGCAACCTATTCAACTACTGCAATGTGGAAAAAGACCAACAGGTAATTTTTAAAGAATTTTTGAAATCAGTTTTGTTTTGACACGGTGCTTAACCCCTCCATAATAGGTCGTTTCACCCTACTTATTTAAACGGTTTTTATGATCAAACAACAGCTTAATTTTTTCAGTGGGACAAATTGACTCGAGTTTAAGATTTGATACAAAATCTGTAGCATGGGACAATTATACGAAGAACTGCAGTGAACAACATAGAAATAACAAAACCTGATATCACAGCAAAATTTGTTATTATTATGTTATTTGTTTGATATTTACCTCTACCCGGGATTGAACTCTTGACTCCTGCATTGTTAAATCATCAAAGAAAGGTTGAAAGGTTTAAAAAATTCCGGAAGGAATAATGATATTGCAAACGAAGCTCTTCACTTCGTGGAAAAAGATTTTCTCAATTTTAATTACAAATCTGAAATCGCGAAAGGAATCTTATGCATTTGAAGAGATTAATTAAAAAATTGAACTAAAAAATGGTGGTAGTTCAGCGAAACCGCACGAAGCCCCTTTTTGATGACTTGTGATATTTTGCTCGTTGAATTAAAACGAATTAAATTAAAATCATTTCATTCGTGCATTTTTTGTTGAATATCCTCAGGTATAGAGTGGAGGGATATCAGATACGATTACAAACTTTTGTTCAAGAGAATTTTTCATTGGCGCTTCATTGGCAGAACCCTGAGCAAATGATTTCCAAAATATTGATGAAAATCTTTAGATTTTCAACGGATTTGTAAGAAATTCGACAGAGGTCAAGCTAAAAGCTCGTGAAATGCTCCAACTATTAACCTTTCAGCATGCGTACGGTCCTGGGGTACCATGACCAATCTTTTTTCGTTAGTGTTGTCCAAAATGCAACAGCATGCGCGTTCGAGTGTTAAAGTACGTTCATAATTTCTGAAAACTCCTGTTGTCAAAATAAAACTTATTCAAGCGGATTCGAACGCAATTAAGATAATTTCCAGAAAAATTGTAAAAAGGATTATATTTCAAAGGATTAAGATTTATGAGGATTATGATCTAAAGTCCCAACTCAATGAATGATGAAAAACTGAATAACCACCACAATACTCGGCCGACCCCATTGGATAAATGTAAGGGAACGGTTCGGTATTTCATCTCATAGCTCCCATTTCCATCCCATCAAAAACAAAGCAATGAAAAGAAATTTGATTTGTTTTTTATTTTTATGATTTTTTTCAACAGTGAGCACGCATGTTAGCAAAAAGAAGCGACGAGATTGGTGCTGTATTTCTTTGTTTTGCGAAGAGATGAATATATGTTCAGTGGGATGGAAAACGAAGCAGTGGATGTACATAACTAAATTCGTATTTAAAAATCTACAATTATTTGACTACTAATATCGAAATTTGCGAACATCGCTCAGATACAACAAGCCCACAGAATGATCACAGAGAGTTAATGGTTCAGTAATATACATGATTGCATTCGACAAACAAAAGCATAGAATAACAAAACCACCGCCCGCCAGGAAGACTGTTACTAGTAGCCTAGTGGGATCCGGCGTGTTTTTTGTCTTCTTGTCCGCAATCACCATGGATCACGTAATTGGAGGCCAATTTTATGGGCCACCTATCACTGATTCCCAAATTACTATGTATACAGATGGTGCTTGTTTCGAGTCGACTACCGCGTAGAATCGTTGTGCCTGGCACAGTCGGGGCGCTTATCAGAGTGCTGCTGCTGGTTCTTCGAGTCGCTTCTCATGGCTTTAACGAGTTTCCGGTCACATATCGGGGCGACAACAAACGTGACAAACGTCGAAACGTAGAAATGTCACGGCCGCTCCATCGGACCCCTACCAATGGCATGCGGGATATGATAGCATGAAGCATCGTTAAAGTAGCAAAACAAATGCACTTCTCATCGTAATGCAGTTGAAAAATGCATATAAAAAGAACAAAGAACAAAGAGACTTGGCGGACAATTACATAAAATATTAACAGCCGGGGGACAAGAAAGCGTGAGACCCGTCTGTTCGAAAACAGTTAATCGCTTCAAGCTCACTGACCACGGCTTCCGATTATGAGGTTTGACAAAATACGTTTCAATTGGGAAATTGCTGCCGGTTTGGAGCAGAAGCGAAAGTAAAAGTTTTGCAAAGCAAACTCCCACGCTTACGTGAAATTGTTGTCGACTTTGTGCGTTGGGTAGGCATAGGTTTGCGGAATGGATGCGGATACCCGGGAAGCGAGCTCTGCAGTGACCGGTTTTCTGCGAGTGAGCTTAAGATTGCACTTCAGGAAATTCGCTGTCGCACCATATCGAGGGTGGGCGACCCATTCGAGTGGCGCAAGCGGATTTATTCAGCCAAACCATAATCGAGAGCGAAAGTGCACACAATTTATGCCCCTTCTTGCGTTGCTTTATCGACGCCATGTGATGAACGGGAAAATCCGTGGTACTTGAACCTATTGCGTGATATTTTTATGGCGATTAAGCCGGATGTACCCGGTGGTCATATATTGGAGTTGTAATTTTTAATCGAGATGGCGAAGGTTTGATTCACTGCTCCAATGTTTAGATTTAAGATTGGAAAGAGCCTTTTATAGAATTTCTTCATTCAAATATATCTATATACGCAACGAGTTGCAATAAAATGTTGTTTCAAGAAGTAGAAATGACAAAACCAATACGTGCTACTCTAATGTTTTATTTCTTATTATTATCAACATACCGTTCGCAATTGAAAATATGCTGGTTTCATGAAATCATGAATTATTTTCACAGACGGAATTGTTCGTTTGTATCGCTAAAAAAAAGAATATCATCTTAAGATTTCACATAATAAAATTGACAAGATGACTTCTAGAAGAATTTCCTAAAGAGTTTCAATAGCGTCAATAAACTATTGTATCTGAACAGTATACTCATATGGATTGCCGTCTCTAGAAGTATCTCTGAAAACAGTTTAGCATTGCGGTCGGATCTCTTCTTCAGTCCAGCGAAGAGATGTGCAACTACAAAGCTACACTATACCAAAGGTGGCGGGGTTACTTGGCTTAAAAACTTTGCTCTTAATAACTGTCAAAGCGTTTCATGCACACTAAGCTGCGAAGCAGCAATGTTCAGTTCGAGAAATAATGCCAACAAAGAAGAAGTCTACAACTAAATAATCCGAATAGATTTCAAGACGGTATTGAAGCTTCTCAATGGCAATGAAAACATCTCTGCGTACTGCTGGATCGAATGTGAACCATTGCAAAAGAGACGAATCTGCTAGCTTCGAAGTAGTACGGACCGCTCTGATTGCGAACGATGATTCAAATATGGCCAGCCTTAATTGGCTCTCGTCAAGAAAAAAAAACCGCACAGTGCGTTTTGAGCTGAGGCAAATAATTTTCGTGGCGTAGATCATCATTCATCGCCATCTCATTAGCCTTAGGAATCGTGCATGTTGTATTTTTTCTTCGTCTGATTGAAACTTGCACGTTGATGTCTTGACGTTCGACGAAGACGACGACGTCAATGGACGTTCTCCACAAACTATTGAATTTCAAAACGATTCTATTCGAATGCCAACCGATCTAGGTACGATCGCTGGGCTTCAACTTGTTGCAATTGCGCTAGAAGAGGTTCATTAGGCCCCTCGACCCCTCGCACTAATCGTGCGACAACTAGTGTCGCACCACTTAGAAACAACACCGGGGAAGATGGTCTAATGCGCGCCACTATATACAGATCTGGGAAAAATATGCGTATGTTAGTTTTCATCACAATTTCTTCAAATTTTCAGCGCGATCTTCATGTTGAAGGTAGATCAGCAAGAACCATGTGAGATGCATATTATACCCCCCCCCCTCATGGCATGATCTGTAGTAGCTACCTATCGGCCATTCGATTCGGTCGTGCGAAAACTGGGTCACCCTACTCAGAATAGCATCGCGGTGCAGCTCAACGAACGACAAGAGGGCCTCCGGCTGCTGTAACTTTTTTTTCCCATTGCCCATTCCTAAAGCCCCAAAGGGTCCGGGTCCCAAATGCAATAATCGCCGATCGTTGTCGTTTTGCACGAGAGGTCACGCCACCACTACCGCACCGATGCGTCTTGAGTCCTAGTTTGCAATTCAATTACCCACAAGTGTGCCCTGCTGATGAGGATGTTGTTGGATGACGATGATGCTGGCGGCGAGTGTAAAAGGTGCAGATGAGTTGGTCGTCCGGCGCGCCGTAGCGGCTGAGCACTTTTAAAGTGATTGGTGCGTCAATGTTTCAGTAATTGGTAAACGATGGAAAGTTGTTCTGTAAGAACTATGCTGCGTAGAGCAGAGAATATTAGTCATTTGGAGTTTCAGTTTGCAAAATAGAGGTCTGTGTTAGAAAAAAACGAAACCCAAGATCTGTAACGCGTTTCTGTCATGATTCACTTTACGATTTCTAGAGCACGCACTTGGCTTATCGCAGATGTAGACTCGCTCTATTAAAATTTGATAAAGTCTATGTTGATGAAGACGACACACACAACCGAGGCAGTGATGATCACGTTGCGCTTTGCGAAAATGAAGATCCACTGGATGCACGACTTTCAATGCAAGGCATGACAAAATGTGCGACATTTACGGCAAACCGGCTTTCGGTGGAAAATAGTCGTGCCAGACGTAGCAATTCTAACTACTCATACCGTGTTGCGTAACTGCCAACGAGTGCTTCACTGTATAAAGTTTTGTGCCTTGTCGGCACATTGTACCTTTAGTTCGGTATTGTTGTTGCTTATGAGGTGACCTTTGCGTTGGATGATTCGCCTCATCTTCGTAGCTTTTTTCAAATTTGTTCCGCGCAAGAAGCTTTGTTTTGAATTCGGTCGTTTCGCAGAGAATTTATTAGCAAATAATTTGATTCGCTATACATCCGGAATACATTCATGAAACGGTTAGGCATTTTTTTCTGATTTAATGATAGGATGTCTATATTAGGCGAATTATGTAGGCTCTTAGAAACATATGATGTTTGTCTATCGCGTTCGTAGGCATTCATATCTTACGATGCATAACGTGTAATTTAAATCTATTTTCATACCGCACCGTTCGTTGCCGTGTTAATTCGGTCATAAAAATTGATAAATTTGATGCAAAGATGCAAAGGTTCGGCAATATGTAATGGTATATAATCAAGAAAAGTACTTCATCGTAATAGTAGAGTAGTAGATCAACATATATAATGACAGACAAGTTTCGTGCGTGACCCAAAAGCAGGACCGTGCTCCGAGTATATATTCAGTTGAATAACTAGTTGGTTCGAGACAAAGTTGCAAGTTGCTCCATTTTGCTTGATTTGGAAAACTTTTAAATACAAATTTTCGACTTTTGAATCTGCAAAAATGGTCATTAAAAATTCGTTGAATTTTCTTCAATTGTTGTTTTTTTGTAACACGTGCATCTCTTTATCTGACAAATACAAGAAAGCGAGCTGTGCAGATCGATCAGGCGAAGACAATTTGTGGACCCTCTGACTGATTTCATGTTTTGTGATGTACCTAGACCTACAGCTACGGATCGAGCAGAATGAAGGAAACGTGTTCGTATTCTTCTTCTTCTTCATACTGGCATTACATCCTCCACTGGGATATTTGTGGACACAGACAATTTGTGGACCCTCTGACTGATTTCATGTTTTGTGATGTACCTACAGCTACGGATCGAGCAGAATGAAGGAAACGTGTTCGAGTTTTTCTTCTTCTTATTGGCATTACATCCTCCACTGGGATATTGCCGCCTTGTTGCTTAGTGTTCATTCAGCACTTCCTTAGTTATTGCCAGCGAGGTTTCTAAGCCAAGTTATCATTTTTGCATTTGTATATCAGGAGGCTAACACGATGATACTTATATGTCCAGGAAAATCGAGCAATTTCCAAATCGAAAATTGCCTAGACCGGAACCGGGAATCGAACCCAGCCACCCTCAGCATGGTATTGCTTTACCGCATCTTGCCGCTAGGCTAAGAAGGCCTCCTCGTTTTCGAATTACACAGACCATTTATGGGCCAAACACAATCGATACGTTTGCGTACGTTTTGACAGTTTTCCCATGGCAAAACTGTCAAAACGCACGCAA